>NC_141340.1:19250000-19370000 GCF_037954235.1 Aulostomus chinensis
TCTACCACACAGGTGGAACTGCACCACACAGGTGGAACTGTACCACACAAATGGAACTGTACCACACAGGTCTGTACCACACAGGTGGAACTGCACCACACAAATGGAACTGTACCACACAGGACTGTACCACACAGGTGGAACTGCACCACACAGGTGGAACTGCACCACACAGGTGGAACTGTACCACACAGGTGGAACTGCACCACACAGGTGGAACTGCACCACACAAATGGAACTGTACCACACAGGTGGAACTGCACCACACAGGTGGAACTGCACCACACAGGTGGAACTGTACCACACAGGTGGAACTGAACCACACAGGTGGAACTGTACCACACAGGTGGAACTGCACCACACAGGTGGAACTGTACCACACAGGTGGAACTGAACCACACAGGTGGAACTGTACCACACAGGTGGAACTGCACCACACAGGTGGAACTGCACCAAACAAATGGAACTGTACCACACAGGACTTCACCGCACAGGTGGAACTGTACCACACAGGTGGAACTGTACCACACAGGTGGAACTGAACCACACAGGTGGAACTGTACCACACAGGTGGAACTGAACCACACAGGTGGAACTGTACCACACAGGTGGAACTGCACCACACAGGTGGAACTGTACCACACAGGTGGAACTGAACCACACAGGTGGAACTGTACTGCTCTTCTTATTCAAAGAGCTAAACTTCAATGCATGAGGCAGTTGGTTGGAGCTGTTTTTCTTGATCAGTGATGGGAGGTTCACAGCTATGGACTGGAGTCTGGATCAGTACCACCCTCAGCACCATGACTCTGATATCTGAGGGAAATTCTGCTGTGTGATTTTGAGATTTTTCTTTCCAAGTTTGACTGATTGAAAGGTTAAAATATTCTTGTGTTGATAAAACACAGCTGACAGAAGCAGAAGCGTAGATGGACATCATGTCTCGAAAATGAGTTAATCCTCACCTTTAACAACCAGGTTGCCGTGTTCTCTGATCGTTTGAATCTGTGATTCAATTATTCAATTATCTTGGCAGCTATGTGGGTTTGGCTCAGTTTAGAACTGCAGGGATGGGCTGTATAAAGAACTGGTCCAACAGGAGGAGCCTGACCCAGATGACTCACAGCCTTTGGTGGCTCCTTTTCAAGGATTCAAGGATCTTGATTGTCATACCACTCACATTTCCATGTTGGTGGTACGAAAGTTGAACTCAGGTCCCGGGATAGCAGAGATAGCATAATAGAGAGTAGAGAACAGAAATAGGTATTTCAAACACAAGATATTTACAGAAGGATATTTATCTATATCTATATCTATATATACAGTATATACATATGTGTGTGTGAATTAAATATATATATATATATATATATATATATATATATACATATATGAATTAAATATATAAATAGAAAGAAGGTATATGTACAAGTCAAGAGTGGAAATGTACAAGTATCAAGTTGAGGGATATTGCACTTAGAGGAGGAGATATTGCACTGTGGATGGGAGAGGGTGGGAGACTACAGAGCACAGCTCAAGTTCAGCAGTCTGACAGCTGCAGAGAAGAAACTGTTCCTGAGCCTGGTGTTCCTGCTCTGGATGCTCTGGATGCTCCTCAACCACCTGCCAGAGGGGAGAGGACAAAACAGACTGTGTGCGGGATGGGTGGAGTCCTTCATGATGCGTAGGGCCCTCCTCCCCTTGCATCATGAGGTGTAGAGGTCTGAGATGGAGGGAAGACTGCTCCCCACAGTTCTTTGTGCAGCCTTGACCACCCTCTGCAGAGCCCTCTGTTCAGCAGCAGTGTAGCTCCGTGCCACACGGTGATGCAGGTGCAGAGGACGCTCTCCACCACACAGCAGTAGAGATTCCTCAGGATGGAGCTCCCCAGTCCAGCTCTCCGCAGCTTCCTGAAGAAGTAGAGCAGTGGTTGTTGTGGTTGTTCGTGGTTGTTTTGTTGTGGGTTGTTGGTGTGCAGCATCTGGTTGATGGGAATGAGGTACTGAGGTCAGGAGGGCCGTTATCACTCCCTCTGTCTGTTTTTTCTCCCTCAAAAACTTGAAATTCCCATGTCTATGAGGTTCAACACCGGTCCCAAACACTCTGGTACACCTGCAGTGATACCACACGACAAAATATTTGTCTCGTCCCCAAAAATACAAGAGTACTTAAGACTGACTTGATTGTGTTCTGTATTTCTCTTCCAGGATCTTTCGGAACATTCACCAGCTTCATGTGGCCCTCAAACTTGTCCAGGAGGAACGCCAATAACATTGCATGTGAGAAAGTAGACAGCCATGTGGTGCCAGCCAGCACTCTTCCTTCCACTCCATGCTTCTCAGATGTGTTTGTCCACTCAGGACAGCTCTGCTTGCCATTGTCCCCCCAGGTTCCCATCTTAACAACATATCAGTATAGCTTAGTTCACCTTCGATCAAGGTGATGAAAGTGTCAGCATGCCCTCTGCTGGGTATCAAGGGAACTTCAACGTGGTCAGCACCCAGAAAGACAGCTTTTTGAATGGTTTTTACTGTTCAAAGGTCAAATTTTCATCCCATCCCATCGAGCACAAATCTGAACCACCAATGAAAAGTGTCAGCCAACTGTGTTGTCTGGGTAACTCACTGGTTTTTATTGTCATCTGCTAACATCTTCAGTGGTAAAGCATTAGACTACATGTTTATTAGTTACGTGTTCATGTGTGTTTCCCTTTAGGTTTGTATTTCTATTAGCCATGCTAGGGTTTGCTTTATATGGCTCACAGATGTACAATTGTTTATTTGATCATTTATGCATCTGAAGACACGTAATTTTCATAATTCTAATATTAGTTCATTTTCCTTTTAGTTTCACATTTAACTTCAACAATAAACCTGGCAAAAGCAGGACCCAGAGGCTTGTTTGGAGTGGAGCGTTTAGCTTGCTGTCGATATACGCGTGGAACGCATTAAGGACAGAACACCTGCTGTCTTGGAAACATTTGCCAAATATTGTGATGTATGACTTTGCACGTGGACGAGCAACACACATGAATGTAAGAGAACCAGAAAGGTTGCTACTCAAACCAACCCAAGCGGGGGCATTGTCATGTCCATCCATCCATTGTCTTTCGCTTATTCTTGGTAAGGGAGCCCATCCCAGAGTCTACGGGCGAGATGTGGGGTTCACCCATCGCAGGGCCAACACATAGAGACAAACAACCATTCACACCTACGGTCAATTTGGAGAACCAATCAGTCCCCAGTTGCCTGTCTTTGGACGGTGGGAGGAAGCTGGAGTACCAGACATAACCCACACAGGAACAGGGAGAACATGCAGACTCCACACAGAAAGATCCTGTGCTGGAGCCGGGACTCGAACCTGTAACCTCCTTGCTGTGAGGCCACAGTGCTGAACCACTGCATGCTGCCCTCTTGTTGTCTCACATTCTTCATTTTGTTTGTCTGTATGGCAGTGGGTTCATAGCACATGTCCTTGATGATTTAGTATTTTCAAATATGCACTGTCATGTCTGACTTGTAACCTTCATTGTGTTTTTCTACTTTAGTTTCAGTTGCAGCAGTAGCCTGGGGCTAATTAGTACAAATATTAATTCTTTGCGATGGCACACACCATCATTTGACCAATAGCTGTTATTTGCAGCTCAATTACGTACTGGACAGGGACGACCTGGTGAGGAAATAATTGTGAAAGAAGGGCCTCCATGTCTCACACAGGAAGAATTCTGGAGCCTGGGGTTGCAAAGAAACATGGATTCTCATGTTAGTGATGGGAAATTGGCCAGATTTGCATTTGATTTCCTGCTTGTTCACTGATGAGTTTTGATTGTTTATGAAGATTGGGAATACCTGCATGAAACTGATTCATGAAGCAGCTCAGCAACACGGATGTAACACATTCAAAAGACTGAAGCCTGAATTCAACAGGTCATTGACCACTGCACAGGAAAAGAGACTCATGGACTTGATTGTGCAATCACACGGAGCTGAGCAGCATTTGGTGGTACTTTCAGAAAGTTCATGTTTTCTCATCACTACAGACTAACTCACACAAAAGGTTCACCCGGGCCTTTGTTAGGAATATCATCAACAGACAGATTTTTAACTATGCAGCTCATTCATTGTATCTTTCTCTTAAATGTATTAATGGATTTAATGGAACTGACATTTACTGTTTGTCGTTCAGTGACTAACAACTACCACAATAGACACAAAAATCCAGTTCCCACAAAATAATTATTTCAGTACCTTGGAAATCAAACTGACCTGCAACAAGGATGGGATTCAAACCCATGCATGCAGAGCATAACATATTGACAGTTTATCACCTTAACCACTTGGCCACCGCGTCTGCTGACTGCAATGATGTGCTGCTTTTTCTGACCCTTTTAAACAGCTGAACTCTTTGGAGCCCATTTGTCAGAAATGGACCCAGTAGGAGCCACTGAACACAACTCTGACAATAATCAGGCTTCTTCCCAGCAGCATCGTGCTACAGAAGGAAGAATACAGACCATCCACACATCATCAGAGTGAACACCAGCTGATGTTTACAAGTTTAATTCACCTTTTACTTCTAAATGACATCCAAGCTCAGATTCTCTTGTCCTGATAGAACAAGTAATTGTTTAAGAAGATGAGAGTACCAGTCTTTTTCATCCAAGGAAACAAGCATCCTATCACTGTCCTATGCAGAGTTTCTTTAAAAAAAAAGTGAGACAACCTCAAGATTTTCTGTTTCCTGGTGTTGGATTTTGCCACAGAATCAGAGAAAACCAAAAGCTTGTTGGTCTTAGATGTTAGTCATCAAGAGCAATGAGGGGCTCAGTATCTTGTTCAAGGACACTTCAAGTTCACCTTGGTCACCAGGTGAAGTGAGAACTGAACCTGCAACTCTGCTAGACGCCCACACTGCCTCCAGGCCATGCCCCCCTAACCTGAATCATCATGATGTTATTATTTGTTGCTTTAATACACCAAATGTGTGACGTGTTGTGTTTGTCAGGAGTTTAAAGACCAAAGTTGTGAACACACAAGAGAAGTAAACATGTCAAAGCTGGTTCATTTTTATGAGTGAGACTGAGAACTAATAGAGCAACAATGAAAATGGTGTCATAAGGTTGTCTTCTTCACTACACTGAAAAAAAAGCATTGGCTTCATTAAAAAAATTTGGCTGAACAGATCACAACTAAAATTTGTTTGCTATACAACGTAAATAAATTATTTTGTTTCAACATGAAATTTTTAAATTGATGTAAACCAATTTCTGATGATTTTACAAACCAATTATTTCAAGTTTCCCGAAATAAAAATCATTAAATTGGTTGTATTACCCAATTTAAATATACTCCTTTATTAAACCTGAATATTTTAAATTCATCGAATGAACTTTTGAATGTGGGAGCAAGCTTTTTCTTTTAAGTGGTCTCAAATAAAAGTATATGTCATCATAAGTTATTTTTTTATTTAACTGAATTTAAAACCTTCATACAATTTTAAATACTCATGTACATGTAATACATGTTACAGTACATTCATAAACAGTATTTCTCAACCATAACATTTGTCTTTTCAAATAAAAACGCAAAGCAGGAAATGTATGCATTTTCAGGTGATTTTTTTCCTTTCAATCACTCCATTTTTTCCCCCACAAAATGTATCAACATTACCTTTGACCTTAAGAACAGTCCTATAGTTTTCTTTTCTGGCAGGACAAACAGCAACAATGCAAGAAAAAGACCAAAAACTAGGTAAAATTGAATATTTCCAATCACTGTATTTTCTCCAGAATGTAGTCTTTAAGAAAAGTCTCTAAACTTCAGATACAAACAGTAACCATGGTAACCAGAATGTATCAACATAGTGTTACCTTAAAAACCATAAATTTCTCATTAAAAAAGAATACAAAACAAAACAAAACAAAAACAAGCCAGAGGTATTTCTTAAAATAAAAAATGCCATCAGATGACTTGTGTCAACCTGCCAGGAAGCTCACTCAAAACACTGACACACACAGATACACACACACACACACACACACACACACACACACACACACACACACACACACAGACACACACACAGTTTGTCTTTGTGAGAAATTAAAAGAAAGTTGGTCTGTGCTGACACAAAGATTAATTGTTGCATTTCAATCTTCTACAAATGAGTGTGTGAATGTGGTTGTTGTGGCCGAGTGGTGAAGGCGATGGACTAGAAATCCGTTGGGGTCTCCCTGCTCAGGTTGGAGTCCTGCCAACAAAGTTAAACTGTTGAAAATTTCAAATTGACCCATTTTTCCACCACACTGTCCTTCATCACAGCATTTAACATCAGGACTGCTCCCAGATCATCTCCATGACCTCATCCCTGCACCAGAGTACCGCCCAAGTTCATCAAGGATGGCCAACATGAGCAGGTCTAGATTCACCTCCATCTTTGGAGGTTGTTGAATTTCCTCCTGAGGACCGTCAGGCTGTTTCCTTACTTTGCTGTGACACAACAGCAGACAGCAACAAGGACTGCTGGAGTGCACATGGTAAAATCACCATCTGGAGTCTGGACAAATATGCTGATGTGATCTTTGATGAGTTTAGAATCAGTCAGAGATCAAAGACTGAAGCAGGAGATCAATGCTCAGAACCCAGAGATCAAACACAGTATTCAGAGATCAAACACAGAATTCAGAGATCAAAGACTCCTGGAGCTTTGCCTTCTCTGTCTTTGGACCTGGATGTTACTGAATCTTTTACTCCAACAGTAACTTGTGCCACATTGGACAGAGAAAATATAAAAATAAAAAGAACAAAATGAAAATCTCTAGAGGACTCAAGCCAGCATAGTTAAAGAAATTCCATTTTAGATTCACACACTTCTTCACACTGTCCACTACTGGTGTGTGTGAGTGTGCCTGGAGCCTTCAAACAGCCCTCCTCCTTCACCTCCCCAGGCTCCGTCACCTGCGCCTGAGCTGACCCTTGCTGGTTGCTGACCCCTGCTGGTGGCTGACCCTCAATGACCCTTGCTGGTTGCTGACCCCTGCTGGTGGCTGACCCTTACCGACCCTTGCTGGTGGCTGCCGAGCCTCAATGAAGTAGCTGCTGTGGTTGGAGCAGTTAACAGCACATTAAACAAATGCACGTTTGACCTCAGTTATATACAATATTTTCAGATAAAAGTTATATGGCAAGGCAAGGCAATTGTATTTGTAGAGCCTGTTTTCACCACCAGTTTGTCTCAAAGGGCTTCACATGGCATCATAACAACATCCTCTGTCCTTAGACCCTCACATCGACTGAGGAGAATCTCCATAGAAAACCCTTTTAACAGGGAAAAATCTGAGAAACCTCAGGGTGAGCAACAGAGGAGGATCCCTCACCCAGGACGGACAGACGTGCAGTAGATGTTGTTACAGAGAAGAAAACAGTTTACAATACAAAATGTGGGAAACATGGAAATGTTAATAACAGTTGAAGAAGGAAGCTTCTGGAAGGGGAGGCAGGGAGAGCAAGCCAGCTTGATGGGGGACTGGACAGTAGACTGGTTCATGGAAGGGGAGCGCAGGCCAGTGTAATAGTAGGGAATAAAAGGGGGGGGGGGGCGATGCAGGCGGCGGTCGGAGCTTGGAAAGGTGTTTGTTTTATTTTTATATATATATGTATGTATATATATATATATATATATATATATATATATATATATATATATACATACATAAATATATACACACACACACACAAAAGCAAGCACCATGTATTATAAAACTAAACGACAGATGCACAACTTTACTAGCTTCAACCTGGGTAACAAAGATAGGTGTTGTTACCCCTGGGTGGAGCATGAGGGCTCCCTCAGCAGTGAGGTTTTTGCCCATCTGCAGTGCAAACACTTTGAGTCGGCCCTAGGGGCCAACCCAGATATTGAAAAAAATCATAGTCTGGAGTGATGGCTGCGGCTATCAAACCGGCGTACATAGATCTGGCCATGAAGCATGGTGTCACCATAG
This sequence comes from Aulostomus chinensis, assembly GCF_037954235.1. Taxonomy (NCBI): domain Eukaryota; kingdom Metazoa; phylum Chordata; class Actinopteri; order Syngnathiformes; family Aulostomidae; genus Aulostomus; species Aulostomus chinensis. The sequence continues at coordinate 19,258,003 of NC_141340.1, forward strand.
AACAAAGGTTTCTGGTTGCAGGACACACACCAATGGAGTGTGACTCCATGCATAGCCTCATTGAACATGACTACATTGACATCTTCCAGACTGCACGTCTGCAACCATCCCCACACAAGGCCACCCAGCTATTCCACAATGACTTCATGAAGTTATCTGGGGCCTCTGTCGCCGACATTCAACCAGGAAGAAAAGTTGGCGACCCCACAGTCCATGACCTTCTGGCTCTCAAGTACCTGGCAGATGGTCGAATCTGGTAAAAGTTGGATTTTGAGTCTGACTGGGAGGACCTGCCTCAGCGACTCAGCATCCCCAAAGAACCGTTCCACTGGGTCCCACTCTTTCTTGCCCAACTGCAAATTACTCTCAGGAAATTCAAAGACTTGCAGGCAATGAAACCAGGAGTACCAAGAGTGGCCCACCAGTACTAAGACAACCTCCCTCATCGGTAGGCAGTGTGAAAACAAGTCCACACAGCACCTGAGCGGGGCTTTGGTTAAGGTTAGACAAGCGCAACAACCTGGTTAAGGTTAGACATTTAACACAACTTGCTTAAAGTTACAAAAGTAACACAACTTGGTTATGTTTAGGAGAGTAAACCAACATCAGTTATTTTATCGTTGTATTTATATGGAAGAGAAAAATTGCCTCAATCAAGATATATTCTGCCGAAGTCACTTTTATTTGTTATGCAATCAATGTTGTGTGTCACTTTTTTTGGAAACTTGTTGACACATCTGGTTGAACTTTCTGTTACAGTATCAATGAATAATACCAATGTGCTTGCTCAAAAAAGTGCTTTTTCTTGTTTTCTGAAAACGTTCAAATATGACTTGGGCAACTATGCTATTAGGCTAATGATATCTATATAGACTGTACAAGTGCATGAGAGATACTCACCTTAAGCTAAACATTTAGCCGTGCGTATGCTAACTACACTGATTAGCTGCTAAGCAAGGCTAAGAGTCAGATACAACAATTAATGAAATAAAATTCATAAATAAAACCAGTAATTATTGACAAGATGTGAACGCATTACAGGATATCTTGTTGGCTGATACTCAAAAAATAATTGCAAAAAAAACGCTGTCTTAAAGTATTTCAACTTCATTTAAATTTGCCATGTTCTGCTATGACTGAAGTTCAATGGGAAGGTCCCATTTAGCTCAATATGTTCCTATCATTCTGAGTCAGTGTGAATGAATAGGATAACATTCTGGGTTTCAATGGAAACTTTAACATAGACTTTGTGTTTATTCACTTAGTGGAACAAAGCAACACAACACATAGCCAGGAAAACTTTACTGCCACAAATAACTTCAAACTTTCTCCACTGAGGAGGACTGAGGAGAGCCGTGTATTCTGCCTTTCACGTCTGTTAACAGGCCTTTGATGTGATTGTCAAACTTGGGAGGGAAGTGCTTGTGTCTCCAGGAGGAAACGCGCCAACCTTGAAGTCTGGGGTCTAAGGGGTGTGAGGGCAGTCATCACTGAATGACTGAGGTGACTGAAGAACACTGGATTCATTCTGCATTGATTGGTCTTTGATGATAACTGACCAGAATGACAAGGCTGCTGAAGATGACAGGCTGAGATGACGGGTTTCACTTTGACTCAGTTTATAAAGACCCTTATAACCACGACCCTCAGTAAACCAAAGGAGTTTAACTAACATCCATCCAGGAGGACAAAGAAGGAAAAGCTCAGAAGAAGAACCTCTTGAGAAACTCTATAAAGAGGGTATAGACATGGAGAAAAGTCACCAAGAACACTTTAGAAGAACGTTCTATCGGGAAATTGAGGCGTACAGGAGGAAAGCTTTCATGATGGAGGAGGCCAAGATGGAGAAAAAGAGAGGAGCCTTTTCAAAAGAATTTGAAGAAAAAAATAAGACCGTCAAGAACCTAAAGATTATGAAAAAGGAGATGTTTATGATGGCGAGGACCTATCTTACAGAAGGCGCAGCAATCAAAGAGGCACTGGACGCTTTCGAACGGGAGCACGAAGATATTGCTGAAAAACACAGAAAGGAAGAGTGCAGGAGGAGAGCTTTCATGGTGGAGAAGGCCAAGATGGCAAGCAAGAGGGCAGCCTTTTTGAAGCAAGTTGAAGCATACAAAAAGACAGTGGAGAAGCACGAGACCCTAAAATATGAGATGGTGACGATGAGGAAGGCCCATCTTAGAGCAAGGGAAGAAATTACAAAGGAACCTGAGGCTTTGAAACTGGAACAAGAGGGCCGACATACCCCACAAATGGAGGCAATGGAATATCAAGCCTCAAGTGAAGACAAGGAAGAACAGGAAAGCAAAGCCTTCAATAATGACAGCGCAAAGGGAGATGAAGCCCTCAACAAAAACAGGGAAAAGAAGGAACATGAAGCCTTCAGTGTACAAGTGAGAAAGGAACTTGATGCCCTCAAGAAAAATGTGGCAAATGAACGTAAAGCCTTCAACAACAAAATAGCAAAGGAGCGTGACAGCTTTGATAGAAACATGTTGAAGGCACAAAAAACCCTCAGTAAAGACCTGGAAAAGAAAGAACAAAACTTCAAGAAAGACATGGAAAAGGAACACCAAGCCTTCCATAAAAAGAGGGCGAAGACACTCAGCACATTCAGTAAAGACACTGAAAAGGAACATCAAGCCTTCAAAAAAGAAATGTCGGACAAATTAAAATCCTTCAAAAAAGATATGGAAAGTAAACAAAAAGCCTTCATTAATCGGACCAAGGCAGAAAACACAAAGGAGCTGCCAAAATTCAATAAATACATGGAAAAGTCAGAACAAGTCTTCAATAAAGAAATGGTAAGGAAACAACAATCCTTCAACACATACATGACAAATAAAAAACAAACATTCCAGCAAGACGTGGAAAAGGAACAACAAAACTTCAGCAATGACGTGGCAAAGAAACAACAAGCCTTCGATAATGACATTGCCGAGACAAAACAAGCCTTCCATGAAGAAATGAGAGAAAAACAACAAGCCTTCGAAAACCACATTGAGGACAGAGAAAGCGCTTTGAATAATCAAACTGCAGAGAAACGACGAGCCTTCGATCAAAACGTAGCAAACAAACAACGAGTCTTCAAGAATCACATTGCAGAGAAATAACAAGCCTTCAAGAAAAGAAACAGGCCTTCGATGACAGCATGGCACAAAAACAACCATACTTCAACAAAGAAGTGGCAAGGAAATAACAAGCAATAACAACGATGATATGGCCAAAGAAAAACATGGCTGCAATAGAGATACGACACAAAGGAAGCTGTGGTGGAAGTGGTGGTTCTCCTGCTCCGTCTGTCTCTTCCTCAAAGCTAAAATCTCTAAATCTTCATCAGAACGGGGGAGGGGTCTCGATCTGAGCTTTGTCACAATTGTTTAGAACGCTACAGGAGTTGGAAGAACAGGGCCATGAAAAAAGCCATGGCTCAAGTGGTGGGTTCATGTATTATAAATAAAAGGGCAGTATGTGTCTTTTTTACTTTGTAAACCAAGTACCACCTCAGAAAAAAGAAGGCCAAGATGTCCAAGTACCTCCACTATGACCAAAGTTAAAGAGGAAACGATAAGAGATGGAGACTGGCCTGGAATGTGACCCAGCACCAGAGGACCGGGCCCAGCTTTGGGGAGAGTTGCCTTCAGTTCCCTGAAGGATATTATCAAGTGGGTGAAGTGAGATTTACTGCCTTAGATTTCCCCACTGAGGGACAAATACAGTTTTATCTTCAAGAAAATCATTGTGATAATCATTTAATAATCTGTAACAGGACAACATGCTCCATCATTCTCCCTCATTAAAGACAATGAACAATTTATATAAAGTATATGGAAATATGTATCCATCTACACACACACACACACACACACACACACACACACACACACACACATATGTGGCATGCCACTGTTAAGTCATAGTTTGTAGTTTTTGTACAGTTTTTGTGAGTGGGGTTTTGTTTTGTAAGAGGATGCATACTTTTAAAAAGACATCACAATAAATTTTAAGGAAAATCATGTTCCTGTCTTTATTCTTTGTAAATTACAATGTCAACTGAAACAAGATGTTTTTTTTGTTTTTTGTTTTTAAGTTGAACCAAAGTATAATTTTTGTCAAATTCCAACGCCACAGCTGTACAGCAGTTTTGATGCTGTGGAAACATTTAAAAGTTGCAGAAAGTTTGAAGTTATTTGTGGCAGTAAAGTCTTCCTGGCTATGTGTTGTGTTGCTTTGTTCCACTAAGTGAATAAACACAAAGTCGATGTTAAAGTTTCCATTAAAACCCAGAATGTTATCCTATTCATTCACACTGACTCAGAATGATAGGAACATATTGAGCTAAATGGGACCTTCCCATTGAACTTCAGTCATAGCAGAACATGGCAAATTTAAATGAAGTTGAAATACTTTAAGACAGCGTTTTTGTTGGAATTACTTTTTGATGTCAGTCAACAAGATATCCTGTAATGCGTTCACATCTTGTCAATAATTACTGGTTTTATTTATGAATTTTATTTCATTAATTGTTGTATCTGACTCTTAGCCTAGCTTTGCAGCTAATCAGTGTAGTTAGCATACGCACGGCTAAATGTTTAGCTTATGGTGAGCATCTCTCATGCGCTTACAGACAAAATATGGGTTAAATGGTGTATTACTGATCATCTATTGTAAAGTTTCGGCTCTTAAAATATTCTGGATATTGTTGCTGTCTTTACAATAAACCTACATTTAAGCATTATTTGGTACCAGACCAGTCTTTTATCATTGTCTTTGTTTTTGGACCAGTTTAAAACTAATGTGCCTGAAGACCAGTCCTTTTCTGAAGCTGGCAGTTTAGTCACCTCAGATAAGAGACATCCTAAAATCCTGACAATTTCCTTTCCTCTTATATGTGTTGTCTTGCTTTGTTTGAATTAATAATAAATTTGAAGGTGATGAGAAAACACAAATTAACATGGACAATTGCTTTGGAGTATTTTTCATCTAATATGTAGAGAGAAATGATTTATCTCTGGAAGGAACCAGTTTTGTCAAGTCAGAGAGGAACACAGCAGAAAATGGGGTTGTAATAAGTCGCACTGGAACATCGAACTTAAAAAAAAACTTTGGAATGATAAAACATAAGCAGAGAGGGAATTTCATCCACTTGGCAAGAACGTTCGTCAGCCTGTCAGTTGCAGACTTGCTCATGTGTGTAGTTTGGCAAAGAGCTGTGCTGTAGGTCACTAAACTGCTAACATATTAGCCACTAACGTTAGCTGTGGCTGCACTTGCGACTGGGTGCTTTGCGTTGATGTGGTAGACTAAACTTGAACTGCATCGGTGGAAACTGCGTCATACAAGGAAGGCATAGCTCTTGTAGATAAATTTATTCATATATTTGCTTGAACTGTAGATTAATCCATACATATATATTTGCTTAAACTGTGGTCAAATTTATCCATATATTTACTTAAAAGTGCAGGAAATACAAGGCAGTGAAGCACAGACCAGATTGTATAAGAGTGGACACAGGTGAAAAGGTCACAACAGGGAATAGCAGGAGTGTAGCTCATTGCTAGCATCACTCCCTCAAGCTAATTAATTCAGAAAAGAGTCCTGCGGCAACTCTGGAGCCTATCCCAGCAGCCTTCAGGTGAGAGGTGGGGTTCACCCTGGACAGGTCACCAGTCCATGGCAGGACCAACACGTAGAGACGAACAACCATTCACACTCACAGTTACACCTACAGTCAATTTAGAGTATCAATCAGCCTCGTCCCTTCTTGATGTCTTTGGACTGTGGGAGGAAGCTGGAGTACCAGAGAGAACCCACACAGAAAGATCCCGTGCTGGAGCCTGGACTCAAACTCGGAACCTTCTTGCTGTGAGGTGACAGTGCTGACCACTGTACCACTGCACCGCCCCCAAATAATATAAAACTCTCCAAAATAAATTAATTGTTGCACTGAAAGGTAAGAAAAGTATGAATAAATGGAAGCTATGAAAGAGAATTTCCCCTGGCACCAAGACTGTAGTCACACCTGTGCACACACTGCAGGGAACATCTGCTTCTCTTGTTAGGAGGTGGTTTGGATGCTCTTTTCAAATATACAAAAAAATAAGTTTGTATGCAATGCATGCTTTTAAAGGGAATTAGATTGGCTCTTTTGTTGCTGGCTGAGTGGAACGGCTGGCACACCTTTCATCCGTGCCACAGGTGCACCTCTCATGCAGCGGCATCTGGTCACAGAGTCACTTTGAGTCATGCTCAAGTGTCTCTGAAATTATATTTGCATCTTTATTTGTGAAAATAAGAGATGTGTGTTTGGGCATTAATCCTCCGACACTCATCCTCTCAGTCAACATACAGGTTCTGCCACCCCACAACTCAGGGGCAGAGGGCACCGCTCTTCAGGGAGTATCTAGTGCAGGGGTCACCAACATGGTGCCCGCGGGCATCAGGTCGGCTGCAAGGACCACATGAGTCACCCGTGGGCCTGTTCTAAAAATAGTTCACCATAGCACCACTCACTAGTGAGCTGCATCTAATTTTTTTGTTTCTATTTTTAATCACACTTGCATTGGTGTGACTTTGAAAATGACAATAGGCCTGTCCCAGATTTATCTATTAATAAAATGGGTTTTTATATATAGAGTAAAAAAAACAAATATATATATATATATATGTGTGTGTGTGTGTGTGTGTGTGTATGTATATATATATATGTGTGTATATGTATATACAATATATATATGTGTGTGTGTGTGTGTGTGTGTGTGTGTGTGTGTGTGTGTCAAACTGGTAGCCCTTCACATTAATTGGTACCCAAGAAGTAGCTCTCAGCTTTAAAAAGGTTGGTGACTCCTGATCTCGTGGAATCAAAGTCAAAAGTAGAAATGAATAGTTGTTGCAAAAAAATAAAAAATAAAATAAAATAAAAAGCAGGATGGATAGGGGATGTGTAGTCAGAGAATCACGTGGCTTTTTGAGGAATAGATGGACATCATCGGTGCAGGAAGTTAGAAGGGCAGATTTGGGATCTCTGTGGTTCGAAAGGTTTCCTGTTCTACCCTCAAAATGTATCTAAGGTTTTGCATGATTGATTGCAGACTTTCCTGTGTTACTCTGTTCAAGAGATTTATATATGATTCCCAGAATACCAGAAATTTCTGCAAGGGCTTTGGTCTCCTGTTTGACTGGTTGATTAACTGGTGGTTATGCACTTGTTTGACCAAAGTCCCATTGGTAGAGACATCCATATTCATTTCACGAGGAGAAAAGGGCTACATCAGGATTAATCCATTGTTTCTGGTGTGGTGGGCTGGATCGGTCTCAATAAGGTACCAGAGTTTTTTGATATTATTCTTGTTGTTTTGAATCAGTGAGAAGTACACATACAAGCTAAGCCATACAGATTGCGGCAAAAAATATTTCGCTGAATCTTTGATCCAGGTCTCTTTGTAGCCTCTTCTGTATGATTCAAAGATGGAGACTCACTAGTTTTTGCAAGTCTGATGAAGAGCACCTTTGTTCAAAACATCCCTGTGTAATAAAACCCTTCAATGGGAGCTCTCTTTTATGGTCATTTCTAACCATTACTAGGAGCTAATTAAGTGATGTAATCCAGGGAATGGGAACCACAAAGGCTTCCGGTGTAATTGTCACCTGTCATTTCCTCACTGGCCCAGATCTTCCTTTCCTGTTTTGTACTGTAGCCAATGTTTAAATCCACCCATTCTCTTCACCGCTGCTGCCATTAGTGCACCCTGGACAGGTTATCACAGCTCTGACCTAATTTGCATAGTTTGGTCGAACAGAAAAGTCAAAGTTTTCTGTATTCCTTTTGGTTTTAACTCGTTTGAGGATAAACGGTAAAGATCAGAGAAAATCAAAGTAGATCAAAGAAGTCTTTTAATTAGTGCTCTGTAAATTGTTCCACTTCAATAATATTACTTTATTATGGACATATGACAATAGCCTTCTGAAACTCAGCGTCTTAGAGCCTTAGTACAAAAAATACAAAAAATACAAAATCTGTTTCCAACATTCCGAACACTCCCTGATTGCAGCTCCCTGAGAACATTTTCACACTCACGGGGGACCAAGACAAACACAAGGAAGAAGGATTTAGAGGGAAAGAATGAATGTAATGAGAGTGGGGAGTTAATGGACAGAAAGTGGATTTTAAATGGATGGGTGAAGGTGGAGTAAAACATTTCTTTGGTGCATTTAGAAGTTATGAAAGAAAGAATGGATGAAAGAAGAGTGGCCATAAACCTTCTTAATACGCCGTGAAGTGTGTTTAAATGTGTTTCTCCTCACATAAATGACTCAGAGGACACATTATTCATTCATGCAAATTTTGCACCAAAAAACATCCTCCTGCATGACCTGATTTGGACTTTTTATAGTTTCTGTAATTAAAACTTAAAACCAAGACTCTTCTAATGATGAGAATGGGTGAGTCACAAACTGTGAAATTTAACATCTTGTATCATTAGCCATATTAGTGGACTTAACTCGGTTTTCCTAATTATGAAAAGATTCCATTATACATATAGCCAACCTGTGAACATTCCCTTACAGCATGCAAATGGCTCCAATAAAAAAGAAGAACGGCGCACACAGAAAACATGCTCGTTTAAAAATGTGCTTGTGGAGTCGGTTAATAAAATTATATGCAGCCATTATCACATGAAGCTCCTCAAACTGTGTTTTTAACGGTCTCTAATTGTAATAATGGCAACCCCTCCTGAGGCCCTGTTGCCAGTTTTGTTTACAGAGTGTTTACAAAGAGAATCATTTATTTTTTGCCTTTTATGAAGCTTGAAATTATTGTTGTTTTTTTTAAGCTGGCATTTAAAAGTCTGCACCCCATCAGCTGATTCTAAAGACTGCAGACACGTTTGTTTAAGCTCAAGAGGAATATTTGACTTGTGGTTTGGTCCGACCATGTGCAAAACCAGGGGAGTTTGTTTTTAGCTCAAATTGTGGATTGTTGAGTTTATGGCTAGAGAACGACAATGTGGATTTTATGGGATGTTATGCTAGAGTTTGTAAACTGAGGATTTTGGGCAGGGTGGCACGGTGGTGCAGTGGTCAGCACTGTGGCCTCACAGCAAGAAGGTTCAAGGTTCGAGTCCCGGCTCCAGCACAGGATCTTTCTGTGTGAGTCTGCATGTTCTCCCTGTTCCTGTGTGGGTTCTCTCTGGTACTCCAGCTTCCTCCCACAGTCCAAAGACATCAAGAGGGGACGAGGCTGATTGATACTCTAAATTGACTGTAGGTGTGACTGTGAGTGTGGATGGTTGTCTGTCTCTATGTGTTGGCTCTGTGATGGACTGGTGACCTGTCCAGGGTGAACCTGAAGGCTGCTGGGATAGACTCCAGCCCCCCCCCCCCCCCCGACCATTAACTGGATAAGCTGAAGAAAATTAGTTTCCGTTAACTTCAAATGAAATCTTTGCATGATAAATTTACGTATTTTGGAGCACTTGAAAGTCAAGTTACTCTTTTTTCTGGGTGAAGTATTGATTTACCATTTTTGAGAGCTGGCAGGAATCAGAGTGTCAAGAGGTTAATTACCCAGTAACAACACAGTAGCCAACATATCAACTCCATTGTCCAACATCCTTAATGACTGATAACTCCGAAGCTTAAAAAGCCCTCTACTCTACTGGTCAATAGCATCTTTGTGAAAAATGGGAGCTTCAGTGTTTTCAAATCATTGAAATAAATCCAAGGCACATCATAACTTCCAATTGTTCACTGAAAAATACCACCTAAGCAACCATGCCTCCTTCCAACTGAGGAAACACTTGGAAGCAGTGATGCATGCATTCATTTTAGCTCGGTTAGATTAATGCTTTGCGCTTTCTTTTCATGTCTCACACAAGATCCCAGCAAACTGTCTCAAAACACTGCAGCCGGACTCAGAACCAGATCCAGCAACAGAAAGGAAGAAAGGAAGGGGAGGTGGATAAAAGAAGGAAGGAAGGAAGACAGGCAGGGTTAGAGAAAGCGGGGGGGGGGGGGGGTTGTAAAGGTGTCTACCAAAGCCTTCTTTGTGACATTTCCCACCAGGTAAATAACGAGGATGTGGCAAAATAGCAGCCGGGAGGTGAGTCAGATAAAGCAGGTTTGGCTCTTATTCAGAGAGCTTTACATCGCTGAAGTCTCTCTGGAACTAAAGGGAGTCGGATACAAATGGAGCAGAAGGCATAACATCCTCCAGATCAAGCAGGAAAAGAAACAGCTTGGGCTCACACTAACAACAGTTTCGGATGCATTCATAATAGTAATAAAAAACATGAGAAACTTCTTGAATTGCATCTGCCTTATAACACAGTGACAACTCTGGCTGTTGTATTGGGTCATTTGACAAAAAAATAGGTCACCCGGGCCAGAAAAGGACCGCTGGCATGCAGCAGAAGAAGCTAGCGGCCATTTGTGTCAAGCAGGGCCTGGACGGCTGCCGAGCCCATGGTTATATACAAGGAACTACATGTTTTTGGTGTTTAGAAAAGATATTCAACTTTTGCCAAAAATGCTTGCAACTTTTTTTTTCTTCCCCAAGAAGGCCAGCAGAATTAGCTTCACATTTCACTCCGCACAAATATTTAAAATTAGCATAATTGAAAGATGGAGGCATACTTCAAAGCAAAACGCGTGGACTTGTTAAACAAGAATGTCTTCTATTTTGCATGCATGTTTTGACAATGGGGTCAGTAAGTCAGCCGGTGAAGAACACTCCATGTTCTTTTTCTAGAGTGCAGAGAGGACCTGCAACGGCGCTTCTCAGAGTTCAACAATCTTTATTTAATGAGTGTGTGGAGGACTTTTTTTTCTTCTTTTTTTGGGGGGGGGGGTATTTTCTTCTGTCTTTTTTTGTGGTATAAGTGTGCCTTCTTGACAACAGTGAATGCTGAAGTTCTGGGACTTGGGGGCTTTTTTGGACTCTGGTCATGAACACACAGTGGAAGCTGTCAAAAGTGCCAACAGCTGCATGGAGATGCAGTCTGACTCTCCAAACTGCCAGCAAGTGTGAGAGTCTCCATCTGTGCATGCCTTTGGTCTCTGGTGTGGCCGCGAGCAGCCTGGCCCTTTTCTCTCTGTTTCTTTCTCTCTCTCTCTCTCTCTCTCTCTCTGCCTGTCTATTTTTTTCCCCGACATTCACGTTTCAGCCTATCTGGAGCAGATTCAGAGGTTGTCATTAATTAAATTGTGTTTCACTGGCTTAGAAGCCCATTCCAGTGACTTATTTTTTTCTGGATTATTTATAAACTCAACATTGTCCATCTCCATTTTGGGTTTTTTTGTCTGATGATCTCCATTAGTCCAGGACAGGTTTTCTTATAAATTACCGCGTGAAGGTGGATGAACACAAGTAGAAGACTCAGCTGTATTTTTGCCATTTTCCCACCTAACCGGTGCGGTGTAGGTTCTTGAACAAGGAACATTCTAGGTTTAAAATAGGTTCCGTTCACCAAACCTGCCTGCATCGCTAGTTTTGAGCTGAACCAATGGAGGCCTTTCATTACAGACTGGATTTTTTTTTTTGTGGTAATTCTTGGCTGTTGATAATAGAGACTTAATTTAAAATGTTGGCAGTTCATTTTGATGATACTTGTACATGTATATTGCATTCTATCTTATTACAAGATGTTTAAAGTAAAAATCGGCTTTAAAAGACATACCTTTTTGGCAGCAGTAAAGTTTGATGAATAAGGTGGATCAAAGTCTGTCCTTCCTTCCACAAGCATGTCAAAAACAGAAACACACATTGTACAGCAAACACTCGTGCTCATTATGAGAAGACTGACCACAAAAAAGAAAGGTTGTGTGAAAAGAAATGTCCTCTCGCCTTTCCCATGTCGAAAATGAACGCCCCCTGACAGCAAATTTGCCCCCATAATTAGAGAAGCAATCAGTCGGCATTGTGCATGCGCGGTCTAACGAGTCTTACTTCCTGTTGTTTTCTTTTTTCTTTTAACGAATGAACGCAAACATACCAAACAAAGCTGTTTAGCCAGGGGTGCAACAACGTAGGAACGTAAAACGAAGAGATCGTAACTTAAGACAAATAATCAGAAAAAAAGAGAGATGAAAAATATCAAACACATAAAAAAACCTTTTCCAAAATAAAGTTCTTTTTGAGGCTTTTGGGTTTCTAAGTCCATTGATTGCTGTGCTGATGAAGTTCCTTTAAAAAAAACTGTCAAGTGTGGTTTGCGGTCGGACCATTTCCTCTTATGAAAATGAAATTTACCCAAAATTAAAACAAGTTGTAGGAATCAAGTGAAGTCCTTTTTGACTTGGTTGTCTTCAAAATAAAGAAAAATGTCCTTTTCTTGCAGATGTTAAGACTGTCCTGTTTTCCTTTTAATAAAATTCTCCGTGCTGGCCCTGAATATTCGACGACACAAGCAGTGATAAAATAAATGTTTGATGGATTCTTCACACCAGCCACAGAAATTACAAGGGTATTAGTTTCAATTTTAAATCTCTCTAATGTTTTTTTAGCTGGATACATTCTACGTGTAGTTTTGAAAGATACTTTCAACAAAATGTATCCCCGATCAGCCACACTTCTAATCTGCATCTCTGTAAAGAAAATTCCAATAAATTTTTGCAGAAGGAACAGATTCATTTATATAATAAATTTGTTTGAACAATTTTTTTGGTAACATCAATGTTTCCCCAAAAAATATCGCATCCTGGAGCTGTCACATAAATTTCAGGTCTAGAACCAAAAAGGAGCTGCAAAACATTCCTAGATTCAACTATTGGGTCAAAATTTGAGGTGTTAGGGGTTTTACATTTGTATTAATGAGAACACCCAAATATGTGAGTGTATCCTTCACAGGAATACCATTTATTTCTTAGATGTTGCATTCCTTCAGTGCTAATATCAGCGATTTATTTAAATTGATTTTTAGGCCGGGCTGCACGGTGGTGCAGTGGTCAGCACTGTGGCCTCACAGCAAGAAGGTTCCGGGTTCGAGTCCCGGCTCGGGCGTGGGATCTTTCTGTGTGGGTTCTCTGTGGTACTCCGGCTTCCTCCCACAGTCCAAAGACGTCAAGAGGGGACGAGGCTGATTGATACTCTAAATTGACTGTAGGTGTGATTGTGAGTGTGAATGGTTGTTCGTCTCTGTATGTTGGCCCTGCGATGGACTGGCGACCTCTCCAGGGTGAACCCTGCCTCTCGCCCGTAGATGCTGGGATAGGCTCCAGCCCCCCTGCGACCCTTACTAGTAAGGAATAAGCGGAAGACGACGATGGACGGTGGATTTTTAGGCCAAATACTCTCTGTTGTTTTCTTCCCGCCAATTTACTCGTTCACACTCCAGTCCAGTAGGTGGCAGTGAAGCGTCTGTAGGTTTAACGATAGCCAGCAATCAATGAAACAAGAAGGGAGGAAGTAACCCAATGTGTGACGTCACGGTTGCTACGCGCATTTTTTAATTACAGTAAATGACGTCAAGATACGTCGGTGATCGAAATGTATATATGTCTAAAATCTTCCAACCGTTAAATCACGTGGCTCTCGGTTCATCTGAGAAGCACAGGTTACCCACTGAGCGTCCCAACAGAGAGAAACCTCCTGAAACTACATCCCGACACCCGGCTAGGAGGACAAACACTGTTGGTAAGTCCTGAAATCAAATATTAACACTCAGTAGGACTTTTCTTTAATAATATGCTGTAAATTCAAATAAATATTTAGCTAGAAGAAAGGCGTCTCAGTCTGTAAAAAGTGTTGACTCAAGTATTTGTGAATTACAACGAACTACTATTCGATTGTCGTCAGCCACAAGTTGGGAAGTTGAATTTATAACAATGGATCACATTTGATCAATTAATGATGTTTTTGTTCTAACTCAGTTAAGGGATGTAATAAATTATAAATATAAAGCGGCAGGAATGGGAGAAAGCAGAAAACAATAAGACAATTGTACGAAAATGTGAATTTGACAACTAATTTGCAATCTTTTCTGATGTGAATGAATGGAAATTTGCCCTAAAAGCATGTGCTGAGTAGTTTAACTGTACACTCCAAGCAATTATAGGCGTCATTTCCATATGAATGGTACATAAATTAGCCTACATACATTATTTAAATTGTGACTTACATACACGGGTGGACACTGTGTGTGTGTGTGTGTGTGTGTGTGTGTGTGTGTGTGTGTATACAAATTAAATAAAAATGAAGAAATAAAATTAAAAGACGAACGAAATAAAAATCCGTGTAAAACATTAAAAAAACAACAATGCGAAGCTGCGCCGCGCCCCCACCCCTGATGATTTGGACCCTCTCACCTACTGAACACACAAATGACAAGAAGAAGAAGAAACAGCGAAACCATTATTTACAAAATGGAGGGAGACGAGGTCGAACAAGTAGCGGACGCTCCTTCGTCAAACAAACCGGTTGTGTGGACTTGTTTTGGCTTCCCATGTCAAAGACAAGGCAACGGAGAGACGATGGTGGATTAAACAAAAGCCGTGTGCAAACAATGGGGGTCCACAACACCGTAGACTGCGGCGAGCGCTGCTAGCATGATGGAAGGATAAGAAGCACCTGTTGAAGGCTAAATATTCCAGCTCACTGAGGTCAGACATTCCAGATCTAGACGAGGCTGCAGCCCTGAGGGTTATTGAATATTAGTTTTCCTTTTCGTTTAAGAAGGTAGTTGTCGTCAGTTTTTACAACAACAAAGCACTTTTTTAATTGAATACGTTTGTATTTGCATTGTAGTCTAAACAAGAGAAAAAATACAAACACTTTGTTTTTCAAAGTAAGGAGCATTTAATTTTGTACTGACACAGCAAGAACTTGTATGTCTGCATATTGAGGAAGAAAATAAAGAATATCTGATTTTTGCATTTCTGATTTTTGATTTTCTTTAATCTTTATTTTGTTTCGTGAGCCCTGTCTCTTATTTAGTATTGTTTCGTTTGTTGACTATTTCGTTGCCCTCCTAGTATATACGTGTACATTAATATATATATATATATGTGTATATATATGTATGTATATATATATATGTGTATGTGTGAATATATATATACACACACACACACACACACGTTGTGGTTGGAATAGTTTTTAATTGCTGTTACAGAAGAAGCCTTGTTGTGATTTGAATCTTATGGTTGCAGTTCCTTCAGTAATTTGGTTTTTTTAAAGCTCAAACACAGAGATGTCCTTTAAATGTAGAAAAGTGAAATAGTTAATATTTTCTTATAGTTTAGAGTTCTATTATGATGTTTCCCATTGATCAAACCATCTTCCTGTGAATGCGTTTGACAGGAACCCTCAAACATCTTTGATCGTACCAACATGGACAACAGCAGTGCTGACTCAGTAGGATTATTTGGTGGACTTGAGTGGGAGGACATCGAATCCACTCTCAGGGACATCATTGGGTATGCCCCGGATCCTCCACCTGCATCCCCCCCTGGACCTCCCGAACCTGCTCCAGTGGGTGTTGACACCAACCCTCAGCCAGCAGAAGGTCCAGTCGATGGGAATCAAACCAATGGTGGTTCTGGTTGTTACTATGGCAACAACCTACTTTACCAAAACTACCAGTTCCCTGGTCCAGTGATGGCTCCACCCTTCATGTATGGACCACCAATATATCCATATGTTATGCTGCCACATCCCCTCAGCGGCCAAGTTCAGGTAAGTGTGTTGACTGTGACGGAAGATGAATTGAAATTATAACATGGTGCATTGTTTGTGTGTGTGTAGCCGGGCTAAATTCCCCCTCCCCCTCTCCCACAGTTCCTGCCCTATCAGTGGCCCACCAACTCCCTGGGTGAAGGCAACCAGGCAGATTCTTCACATCTGGTAAGACACACACACACACACACACACACACACCATAATTATTGATGTTCTTTTTACGCTTTCTTCTCATGTTCCATGTTTATTGTGATAGCGTCTTTTATGTTTTGCTCATGTAGCATCTTTGTGTGTTTGTGTCCTCAGACCAAAGCTGCCAGCGCTCCTAAAACCAAGTAAGTTCAGACTCAGATTTGACAAAAAGTACTTCAGTAATACTCAGGAAACAAGAACCAGTTTAGCAGTGTTGTCTTGTATTCTGCCTTGATGACATTTGTTTGAAGAAAAACAAATATTTAATTCTCAAATGAACAGCTTGATTCTGTATTTCTATAGAAAGAGGAAGGCTAAGAAGCAGCTGGACCTGCCCTATGTTAAAAAACCCCAAAATGCCTTCATGTTGTTCCTCGTGGAACAGAGAGAGAAGATGAAGGCAGAACTCAAGAGCAGGAACAACGCTGCAGTCAACAAGGTCCTGGGACAGAGAGTAAGTGTGCTTGTACTCTTCCACAAGCTTTAGCACTCTTTGGTAGTTGGCATGTGTGTGTTCATTCTGTTACTGTGTGTGTGTGTGTGTGTGTGTGTGTGTGTGTGTTTTGTCGTGTTCCAACAGTGGAAAGCACTGACAAAGGAGGAGCAGGCCAAGTATTATAAAAAGGCCAAAGAGGAGAAAGAGCGCCACACCCAGCAGCACCCTGAGTGGTCCTGCGGTGTCAACTACGTACGTTCAACCTGCTCCCTTCCATCGCACCCACACACACATTTCCATGGCGTTACCAAGCTGGTAAAAATTCAGCAGATATCAGATGGAACTTCTTACATGCTTGTTTTTGTGTAGGGACGAAAGAGACGGAAGAGGATGGACAGGGTGACCGAAATCATTGTTATAGGTAAGAACCGATGTTCCCAACCATGTTTTCATGTGAAGTGTGAAGAGACTCAGGAGCAGAAATACTCCTGCATCTAATACTTGACTCAAGTATTCACACTTCATGTAGTTCAAGAATGAGAGTAAGTACCTGTAAATGTGGTGGTCAACGTGTTGCATTTGGAAAGAAATTCAGCAAAGAGATCAAAGGTTCTTCTTTTGGTCTGTTTGAAAAAAAAGTCTTATTTAGAAACAGACTGGGATCATATTTGGCATATTTTGCGGTTAACGGGGGTTAAAAATATGTGGTTGGTGAGTCGAACCTTCATTTTACAGTCAGTTATTAATGTTGACTTGATGCCTTCTTATCGTGCTCTCAGTTTTTAATGCCTTCATAAATGCTTTTGTCATACACGGTCTTTGTGTGTTTGTGTCCTCAGACTGAAGCTGTACCACAGATGACGCTGTGCTCTCCTTACGTCAAGGCAGCACATGCCACAAACACACACACACACACACACACAAACACTATTATCTCATGCAGGTAGCAGCCGTCTGTTTCTGTCGATGCAGGAATGGAGTCATGTTGAATCAGTCACCTATAGATGGCAACTCAGCCAACAAAAAATAAGTTTGGAAACATTTGACTCAAGTTAACAAGAATTCCAAAAAAAATAGTTTACGAAAATATTTTCTTGGTGCCTTAAAGATGTATTGAAGTATAACACTTGGGTGAATGTTCTCAGCAACGCCGTTCCAGTTTGATTCAACAGACGCCGCCAAAGGAGCCAGCTCCACCGCCGCAGCACGTATGTACCTCTCTTTTTCCTCACTTCTTTTGTTGTACATGCGCCTTGATGATGTAAACATTTCTGGCCCATGTCACTCTTATTTCTGCATAGTCAAGTAATGTGATGTCACTGTATTAAAACTGTAAAATATTATGTATGACTAATTTGGAAGAAAAAGTAAAAAAATAATTTTAGTATGTATATGTTTGTGTATATGTATATATATTTATATAATATAAATATAATATAATATAAATAAAATATATTCATCTAATTATTAACAATTTATATTTTTATTCAATTTATATTTGTATTTATATATGTATATATGTATATATATAATATAATATAAATAAAATGTATTCATCTAATTATTAACAATTTTTATATATATAAATAAATAAAAATTGTTGATGATTGGATGAATACATTTTATTTCCTCATTTTTTTGTATTGTTGAGGTTTCGTTTCCTGCAGTCCAACAGCATTTCAATCAAACATGCAGCTTTCAAAAAACCCAAATATACAAGGCCAATTCTAAGATGACCCTCGTTGATTTCTTCCACCTCCTTCATAATAGAACACACTACCACTCATGTGCTGTTGCTACTGCAGGTTTTGCTTTCCCTTCCATGTCGTGTCAAAAAGCAAAAACAGACACTGGTCATGGTGCTCCTGGTTTACTGGGATGGGGTTCGATTCCCTACAGTGTCCTGCTGGCTGTTTGGCATTGACGTGAAAGGGTGCAGCTTCCCCTTCATCATTGTACCGACTGTTACTGACTCCCACACAATCGGCTGAGGTTTTCCACACTTACCAATATCTACAAATTTGATCAGGTTAAAACTTTATAACTTTTATAACTAACAATTTTTATATCTCAACCAGTAGGTCCAGCAATAAAACTCGCAAGGCACCACATTCACCAGTAGCAATACTGGTGAATCCCATTCTCTGATGCTACATGTGATTGTGAGAAAAGACCTGATGAAATATCCAGCACTAGAGTTTGCATCCATCATCTCAAAGTTGCAGGAAATGATGGTATAATTGTGGCTCACAACAAGCCCAACATTTAATGCAAATTCAGGCAATCCCCGCGAATTCTGCACGCCAAGCGATTTCATCCAATCACTTGCGATGTCGTTATTTACACTTCCTGTTTCTACTGGCGAACGCGCTAACTTGTGTGAGAAGGAAATATGTCGCATTTGCCTATGAACAGCACCGCTCAGGGCCGAGCTCTCTACATGAAAGTGGTGGTAAATTGTTTTGTTCCCCCTGCATGAACATTGTGGTTGAACCCCAACAGAAGTCATCAATTTTTCCCTGCAGCATTTTATATTTTTTTTCATGAATGCTCAAAACACAGGGTTCAAATCAATCAGCTGCACACACAAATATTGGGGTGTTTTGTGAGGAGGGAGGGCTCAGAATTGATAAGGTGTTTTACTGTAAAGGTTGTAAAAGAGCGACACGTCCTTGTTCATGCACCTGTGAAATGCCAAAGTTCCACTGGGACACAAGGATGAGGTGGTCCAAAGTGAAAGTCAACTCACATGCGTGGACTTTATGTCTGATTCTTTTGAATCTCATATTTTATTGTATAAACACCTTGGTGCTTGTATTTTTTTTTGTTTTAAATTTAGCTCTAATGTCCATTGGGACTCAAGGAGGAACCGAAACGCTATCAGAGGTCAAAGGTCACCGTCACTTGATGATTTTTTTTTTGTGTCAAATATAGAACAAACATCCACTGGGACTCAAAGATGATCTTAAAAAAATAAATACGGTGGTCAAAGGTCAAAAACACTCATGACGGGGACACATCCTGAAGGCATACCTCTACACCTGCGATGTAGTATTACAGTATTACTGACTTGCAGGATTTGTATTTTCTTAACATACAGTATAGCCGACAAAATCTTCTAATACAAACATAACTCTCAGCACTTTGAGCAGAAATCAGCAGAGTTAGATTCGCTATTGTCGAATGTAACAAATAAGAGCAACTGTGTTTTCGACATTGCTACAAAAATAGGTTCTTGTGCCTTCTCTGGTTCGTTGTTGTCGCAGAAACGCACAACGAAAAAATGGTTACATGGCCATTTCCTAATTGCCAAGCAGCCACATATGCATGCTGACCTGTACACCTGGGAAACTGCACAACAGCAGCTCCCTGCTGGGTTTCATCAAGAGGTATGGATGAGGTAGGACACAAATTAGCACATGCTCCGTGAAAAACAGGAGGATCCTCGAAATGCCATGACAGATGGTGACCCTTGTCCTTTCTGCCAGTGTCGCTACTCTTACAAAAACTATTGTTGGATTAACAAGACTTGCAACCTCTGATTAAATAAATGTTATGCTGGAAGCGAATGCGGCACGAGTCAATGAGGGGATATTTATCGAGAACTGTGCTCCATTTTTTCAGTGTTGAACAGTCAAATTGTTGCAGCCAAGGGCCATACGGATCTTTTGTGCAGGAATATGAGGGCTAATCATGGAAATACGGGACTCGTGCACGTATTTGAAGTCTTTACTGTTTAGAGGCAAAAAAAAATATTGAAGTATAAAATGGAAAGTGATAGAATAATCACCTCACTTTAGATAGGTAGACTGTGGGAGAGGGTATGACTGATGTATCGAACACTTTGAAACAATGAGTTCATAAAAAGAGATGCACGAGCCGCTGCAAAGTTACAGTGCTGCTTCACCTCTCTGTACTCACTTATCAGAAAAAGTCTGCTCCTGATGGTAATCTGTGACAGGCTACCAAACCGTATTACCTGGCACAAAAAAAAAGAGTGATGTGATGTTCCTGCAGCTTGTAAGGCTGTCAGGCAGGTTGAGTGCTGGACGTTTCCACAGAGCAAGAACGAGCCACACTATGGAAAACATCGGCTGCACACTCACAGGACAGCCTGAAGCTCAGGTTGAAAATTAAAGGGAGAGGAAATGACATGATATACAAGAAAATGTGGTATTCTTACAAGGTGGCAGGTGTATTGATGTATACAGTATATATATCTGGTTGGAAGCGTTTTCTAACCAGATATATATTCTGTATACATCAATACACCTGCCACCTAGTAAGAATACCACATTTTCTTGTATATCATGTCATTTCCTCTCCCTTTACATCACGAGTGTTCCAGCACCAGACATGGTAAACAAACATCGGCCGGTCAGAATAGAGAAGCCACCACAATTCTAAAGGCATGTTTACCTGTCCGGGGTCTGTGGTGTCAAAATAAACTGTTCAAGTGTGGCGTTTGTTACCTTTTCAACCCTGGTAGAGTGCCACTCATAGCTCCTCCCCCTCGTCGTTTTACAGTGTCATATTCATGTTTGATCAACTTTTTTTTGGTTCATTTCCTGTATTTATCCAGTTTCCTCTCACACCTCTGTACCCGGGTTCCCTTGGACCAAGAGCAGTCCAGTCAAACCCACCAGGGTTCGTTGAGAGAAAAGCACCTACTGGAAATTCAAGGTGTTTGAGGGAACCTTTCACATCTGACTTTTAATTTGGATCCGAATCATAAGTTCAGGTGTAAAAGCTCCCCTGGACCAAACAAGTGCAAGTGGATCATGTGACCGGCTCAGAGAGAGGGGCGGGGGAGAAGGTGCTTTTATTCCAAGTCACACTGCAACTGCATGAGCAGGAGTAAAAAAGTGTTACGACGCTTTTTTGCGATTGGACAGTTTCACAGGGTATCAGTGGAAAGGGAAGGTGTGAATACAATCCCAGGTGTGTCGGGAGTGAGAGGTGAACAGGTCAATGCAGCAAAAAAGGAAAAAAAATGATAAAAAGCTCCAAATGAAATGTCCCTGTCCTGTAGTTTGAGACTCTGAGGGAGACAAATGGAAAAAAAAAATGCTAATATGTTGCTACTCTTAAAAACTTACACACTTAAGGCTCATTTCGTCTGCTTATTTATGATTTTGCCCTGTGTGTGTGTGTTGGACTGATCTGATAAAAAGTTCTCGAGAAGTAAAGACCTTGTTTTGACCTTCTCCGCCAGATCAGTGTCTCTTGGTGGATGGGGATGCTGTGACTCCCGAACAACAGTGATCAGGTTTCTGATTTCAGACGCCAGCTATAGGTATATTAGCTGAAATTGTATCAAATTTTGAGGAAGAATTATCTTGATGTAGAACCATCTATGGTGATGAAATGTGTCCTCTGTACCTCTGGACCCTCTCTCTGTCCCTAGGTTACAATAACTGGCTGTGTGTGTGTGTGTGTGTGTGTGTGTGTGTGTCTGTGTGTCTGTGTGTGTGTGTGTGTGTGTGTGTGTGTGCGTGCATGTGTTTTTGATATCTGGAAGAGTGATTGTAAATATGACTTTCCGGAATGTGAACCTTATTTTTTGGTTAGATTTAATTTGTCTGTATAATCCCATATGGGATGGGTCATGCCAATGTTCAGACACGAAAATAAAATATTCACTCATTCATTCATTCGTATAGATGATGCTGTTTCACAGAGAAGAGAGAGAGCATACTTTGAGGGATTTGATAGAAGAAAGGAGAACACCAACAATGATGATCCTAACAATAACACCGGTAACTATTGTCACCTTGAAATGCATAAAAAATAGCAGCAACAACACAGATTAACATGGCAGTGAAGCCAGCATACAGGACGAGACTTCAAGTCCTCTCTGCTGTCTTGTCAAGTCCTGTATGTGTCGGATTTTGTGAAATTCGGCCTTGTTGTTTTTGAGCGATCCTGATAAAAAGTTAAGAGGCAGGTCAACACCACAACTTCAATAAAAGGCAGTTTTAACAGATGGGTTCTAAGTCAGACTGTCAAGTATGCGGAGGCAGAGTGCAGTGTTCCCTGCTGGGGGTCAGAGGCCGTCCAGCCCAAAATCCATCCTATGATGATCAAATCAAGATGGAATTCAGAGAGAAATTTCTTTGGGAGAAAAATGCAGCTGTGTGGAATTAAAAGAAGAAGAAAATTAAAGAACAGAAGTCAGCGTTTCAAAATTTCGACAAACTGTGGCTGTTTGAGGGTTAGCGTGTGCACACAGTGCAGAACAAGCGGAGGCGCTACTGTCTGGTGTCGAAAACTACCGTCACTTTTGGCTTGATGAGGTGAGGCAATGGTTTACTACTGAGTCCCAGAAAACACAGACTGACACTTTATAAAGTCCAACACAGGCACCCACGCGACCCCCTGATACTCCTAAAGACATCCTAATCTTACCTGGCAACAGTCACCATTCTCATAATTAACTTCCTGCTTTTAGTTTGTACGTCACACTGGTAGACATTTATCCTTGTGGAATGCATCCGTGGACCCTCTGCAGCCAAACTCTCCGTTGGTCGGGGGCCACTCAAGTAAAGCCCGGTGGGTCTGCTGTATAGGATCATTCATTATTTATTCCAGTAATTAAAGGGCTGCTCAGGATGAATGATTCTCTGTCTCACTGGTAAAGTAGAGAGCCTGGTGCTGCTCTGTGGGAGGTCTGACCCCCAAGTAATATTTGGAGATTTATGATAAATGTTAACATATTTGATCATAAATTGCGCAATATATATATACACTTTTTGGTTAATTATTAACAAGTTCATTTTGAAAATGTTCAAAAAAAGATAAATTAAGTAAATGTACATATATTTATGTGTAAATACCACCCAAATCCACTGCAAACTTACTAACTCAAACTTCCTGTAATACACAAGGGGACAACATGCAAACTCCACCCAGAAAGATCCTGTGCTGGATCCATCCATCCATCCATCCATCCATCCATCCATCCATCATCCATCCAACCATCCATCTATCCATCCATCCATCCATCAATCCATCCATCTATCCATCTATCCATACATCTATCAATCTATCCATCCACCCATCCATCCATCCGAGTTTAGCGAGTGACGACATGTTTAGCCGCATGCGTTCATTCCATCGCTGGATGTCTAGGTGGTGCTTAGATAACAACGTGGCTTACATAGACAATTGGAGCTCCTTCTGGGGAAAGCCTGGTCTGATTCGGAGAGATGGCGTCCATCCTACTTTGGATGGTGCATCTCTCTTATCTAGGAACATAGGCCAATTTATTAGCAATACTAATCCCTGACAAGCACCCAGAGTTCAGACCAGCAGGCAGAGCTGCAGTTTAACACGCCCCTCTGCTGGTTCCTTCGTGTTGTCACCCACCCAGCCTATAGAAACTGTGTCTGCCCCGAGGCTGTATAAAGCTACACTCAAATCTGGAGGAGTAATTTATAGCAACTTAGTTCAAATTAAAACAACTGCTCCAGCAAATCAACCCAATACAACTATTAAATGTGGTTTGCTTAATATTCGATCTCTCGCATCCAAGTCTCTCCTAGTGAACGATTTAATTACAAATTATCAGATTGGTTTATTAGCACTTACTGAAACCTGGGTGCAGCAAGATGAATATGTTAGTTTAAATGAATCTTCCCCTCCTGGTTACATTAACTACCATGTACCTCTTACCACTGGCAGAGGAGGAGGAGTAGCTGCAATTTATCAGTCAAATTTGGTGATTAACCCTCGACCTAACAGTTCATATGACTGTCAGCTTTTCCCACCCAGACTGTCAGCTTTTCCCACCCAGTCTGGAAAGCAGAGAAACCACTCTTACTTGCTGTAGTGTACCGTCCTCCTGCACCTTATTCTGAGTTCTTAGAAGAATTCCCTGACTTTCTGTCTAACTTGGCATTGAACTCAGACAAAGTCATTATAGTGGGTGACTTTAACATCCATGTGGACGTCAATGATGATTCTCTGGCCACTGCGTTTAAGTCGCTTCTTGATTCTGTTGGCTTCTGTCAGAGGGTAAACAAACCCACTCACACTTTTAATCACATCCTTGATTTAGTACTCACTTATGGAATAGAAGCTGACCTCATCACAGTTCTTCCTCAAAACCCTGTCTTGTCTGATCACTCCTTAATTACATTTGAATTTACTTTAACAAATTATATCCTACCTGGGGCTGCACGGTGGTGCAGAGGTTAGCACTGTGGCCTCACAGCAAGAAGGTTCTTTCTGTGTGGAGTTTGCATGTCTGCGTGGGTTCTCTCCGGGTACTCCGGCTTCCTCCCACAGTCCAAAGACATGCAATTGGGGACTAGGCTGATTGAATACTCTAAATTGACCGTAGGTATGAATGTGAGTGTGAATGGTTGTTCGTCTCTCTATGTCGGCCCTGCGATGGACTGGCGACCTGTCCAGGGTGTACCCCGTCTCTCGCCCGTTGACGCTGGGATAGGCTCCAGCCCCCCCGCGACCCTTAATGTGTAGAAATAAGCAGAAGATGACGATGGATGGATGGATCCTACCTGGGAAAAAGTCCCGCTTCAGTAGATGTCTATCTGACACTGCTGTTTCTAGATTTACGGAGCTTATTCCAGCAGAACTTGCTGCCACATCTTGTAGTAATATAATGGGCAGTTATGCTGATTTCACCCCCTCACAGGTAGACTATCTTGTGGACAGCACTGCAGCAGCACTCCTTGGGACACTTGATGCCGTAGCTCCCCTGAAGAAGAAGGTTATCAACCAAAAGAGAATAGTTCCCTGGTACAGCCCAGAGCTGCGTGCCTTAAAACAGAAGACCAGACAATTGGAAAGGAAGACACATTCCAGCCAGC
Organism: Aulostomus chinensis; assembly: GCF_037954235.1. Lineage (NCBI taxonomy): Eukaryota > Metazoa > Chordata > Actinopteri > Syngnathiformes > Aulostomidae > Aulostomus > Aulostomus chinensis. Next base: position 19,283,144 of record NC_141340.1, read on the forward strand.
ACGAGGAAGTCCGCCAAGCCTGGAAGGAGAGTTTATTAATATATAAAAAAGAACTCCGTAATGCTAGAAGCGCTTACTACTCGTCCCTGATAGAAAAGAATAAGAACAACCCCAGATTCCTCTTCAGCACCGTGGGCAGGCTCACCAAGAACCATAGAGCTGTTGAGCCATGCATCCCCCCAGCTCTCAGCAGTGAAGACTTCCTATCTTTCTTCACTGAAAAGATTGTGAATATTAGAACAAAGATTGCCAGTAATGGAGGACAGACTACAGTCCCCACAGAAGCACCTCCCAGACTTGGTGCTCACTTGGACAGCTTCTCCCCCATCGACCTGTCAGAATTAACTTCTGCAGTCACTTCCTCCAAGTCAGCCACTTGTCTGCTGGATCCCATCCCAACAAGCCTCCTTAAGGATGCCTTCCCTCTAGTCAACACTTCTATATTAAATCAAATTAATCTTTCCTTAGTCACAGGTTATGTGCCACAGGCCTTTAAGGTGGCTGTCATCAACCCTTTACTTAAAAAACCTTCTCTTGACCCAGATGTGTTAGCCAACCATAGACCGATATCCAACCTCCCCTACATCTCCAAGATCCTTGAGAAGGTTGTCCTGGAGCAGCTACATAAACATCTGCACAGCAACGAGCTCTTTGAAGCCTTCCAGTCTGGATTCAGGGAACACCATAGCACTAAAACAGCGCTCTTTGAAGCCTTCCAGTCTGGATTCAGGGAACACCATAGCACTGAAACAGCACTGGTCAGAGTCTCTAATGATCTTCTTATAGCTTCAGACAGAGGTCTTGTCTCTGTGCTATTCCTTTTGGACCTCAGTGCTGCATTTGACACCATCGACCACAGCATCCTGCTACAGAGACTAGACCATGACATTGGGATTAAAGGAACTGCCCTAAAATGGTTTAAGTCCTACTTATCAGATAGGTTTCAGTTTGTTCATGTTAATAATGACTATTCAGAGTACAGCAGAGTTACATATGGTGTACCACAGGGTTCAGTTTTAGGACCGATTCTCTTCACTCTTTACATGCTCCCATTAGGTGACATAATACGGAAGCACTCGATCAACTTCCAGTGTTATGCGGACAACACGCAACTTTACTTGTCGATGGAGCCAGACGACACAAGCCAGTTGACTAATCTGCAAGACTGCCTGAAAGACATTAAATCCTGGATGTCTTCTAACTTCTTAATGCTAAATTCAGATAAAACTGAGGTCATCGTGTTTGGACCTAAACACCTCAGGGACACGCTCTTGAATCGGATCACTACTCTAGATGGCATCACCCTAACTCCGAGTACAACTGCAAGGAACCTTGGGGTCATTTTTGACCAGGACCTTTCCTTCAGCTCCCACAGAAAGCATGTGACTAGGACCGCCTTCTTCCATCTGCGAAGTATCGCTAAGATTAGGAATATCCTTTCCCAGAGTGATGCTGAGAAACTGGTGCATGCATTTGTCACTTCTAGGCTGGACTACTGCAACTCTCTCTTGTCAGGATGTCCTAAATACTCTCTAAAGAGTCTCCAGCTGGTCCAGAACGCTGCAGCGAGGGTTTTGACGGGAGTTAAGAAGAGAGAACACATCTCTCCCACTTTAGCTTCTCTCCACTGGCTTCCTGTAGGATCTAGAATCGACTTCAAAATCCTTCTGCTGACTTATAAGGCTCTCAATGATAAAGCCCCATCCTATTTGAAAGAACTCAGTCCCTGCTGTCCTACCAGAGCTCTCCGCTCCCAGAATGCAGGTCTTTTAGTGATTCCTAGTATCTCTAAAAACAGACTGGGAGGTTGAGCCTTTAGTTACCGGGCTCCTCTACTATGGAACCAGCTCTCTCCATGGGTCAGAGAGGCAGACACTCTGACTACGTTTACGTCCAGGCTTAAGACTTTCCTTTATGACAGAGCCTTCAGTTAGGACTGGTTCAGGTAGCTCTGAACCATTGATAGCTATGCTGCTACAGGCTTAGACTGCTGGGGGACACATCAGGTTACATGGAGCCCTTCCCTCCTCTCCTCTCCTCTCCTCTCCCCCCCTCTCCTCCTCTCCTCCCTGCACATTTTTGAAACTGTCATTACCATTACTTGTTGCACTTTGTAGTTTGGCCTTGGTGTCTCGCAGTCTCTCTGTGTTTCCACAGATGCACCAGAGCCCCAACCGCCGCCTGCATCGCCCCCCCCCCCCTCTTATTCCCTACTGTCACACTGGCCTGCACTCCCCTCCCATGAACCAGTCTACCATCCAGTCCCTCATCAAGCTGGCTTGCTCTCCCTGCCTCCCCTTCCAGAAGCTTCCTTCTTCAACTTTTAACATTTCCATGTTTCCCACATTTTGTATTGTAAACTCTTTTCTTGTCTGTAACAACATCTACTGCACGTCTGTCCGTCCTGGGTGAGGGATCCTCCTCTGTTGCTCACCCTGAGGTTTCTCAGATTTTTCCCTGTTAAAAGGGTTTTCTATGGAGATTTTCTTCAGTCGATGTGAGGGTCTAAGGACAGAGGATGTTGTTATGATGCCATGTGAAGCCCTTTGAGACAAACTGGTGGTGAAAACGGGCTCTACAAATACAATTGCCTTGCCTTGCCATATAACTTTTATCTGAAAATATTGTATATAACGTGCATTTGTTTACTGTGCTGTTAACTGCTACAACCACAGCAGCTATTTCATTGAGGCTCGGCAGCCACCAGCAAGGGTCAGCAACCACCGTGGTTCAGCAACCAGCAAGGGTCAGTAAGGGTCAGCCACCAGCAGGGGTCAGCAACCAGCAAGGGTCAGTAAGGGTCAGCCACCAGCAGGGGTCAGCAACCAGCAAGGGTCAGCTCAGGCGCAGGTGAAGGAGCCTGGGGAGGTGAAGGAGGAGGACTGTTTGAAGGCTCCAGGCACACTCACACACACCAGTAGTGGACAGTGTGAAGAAGTGTGTGAATCTAAAATGGTATTTCTTTGACTATGCTGGCTTGAGTCCTCTGGAGAGTTTCATTTTGTTCTTTTTATTTTTATATTTTCTCTGTCCAATGTGGCACAAGTTACCGTTGGAGTAAAACATTCAGTAACATCCAGGTCCAAAGACAGAGAAGGCAAAGCTCCAGGAGTCTTTGATGTCTGAATTCTGTCTTTGATCTCTGAATTCTGTCTTTGATCTCTGGGTTCTGAGCATTGATCTCCTGCTTCAGTCTTTGATCTCTGACTGATTCTAAACTCATCAAAGATCACATCAGCATATTTGTCCAGACTCCAGATGGTGATTTTACCAAGTGCACTCCAGCAGTCCTTGTTGCTGTCTGCTGTTGTGTCACAGCAAAGTAAGGAAAAAGCCTGACGGTCCTCAGGAGGAAATTCAACAACCTCCAAAGATGGAGGTGAATCTAGACCTGCTCATGTTGGCCATCCTTGATGAACTTGGGCGGTACTCTGGTGCAGGGATGAGGTCATGGAGATGATCTGGGAGCCGTCCTGATGTTAAATGCTGTGATGAAGGACAGTGTGGTGGAAAAATGGATCAATTTGAAATTTTCAACAGTTTAACTTTGTTGGCAGGACTCCAACCTGAGCAGGGAGACCCCAACGGATTTCTAGTCCATCGCCTTCACCACTCGGCCACAACAACCACATTCACACACACATTTGTAGAAGATTGAAATGCAACAATTAATCTTTGTGTCAGCACAGATCAACTTTTTTTTTTAATGTCCCACGAAGACAAACTCTGTGTGTGTGTCTGTGTGTTTTGACTGAGTAGTGAAGACGACGACTTCTTGACTGCATTTTTGTTGTCACTCTTCTATTAATTTTCAGTTTCACTCATTAAAATGAACCAGCTTTGACATGTTTACTTCTCTTGTATGTCAACAACTTTGGTCTTTAAACTCCTGACAAACACACCACATGTCACACACTCTATAGATTAAATCTGCTGAGAACACAAAACACGTGACCCTGTGACCCTCCATTTTTTTCCAGGTTCAATTTTGATTCATTAACCGGAACCTCTCAAAACCCCAGAAGAAAAAAAAAAAGGTTTCTATGCATGATAGCCATAAATAGTGACATCATCATGTTTCAAGGTTTTCTTCCCTCAAATCATTCTAGCAAGACCAGGGAATTCTTGAAATGTTTCAGTTGTTGAACTCTCAGCAGTCTGAAGGTGAAGCTTCTTTATCAGGTGTGCAACATTAAAGAGAATCAGCTCAAATGGTAGAGCACTGGCTCAGCATGTGAGAGGCAGAGGGACTGATGTCCTCATCCTCCAGAAGACTTGAGCTCCTTCTGTTGTTGATCAGAGGAGCTGCTGTGTGACGAACGCTGACGTTTGTCCACTGGTGTGATGAAGTGTCAGCCTGTTACTGATATGTGAATGAACACAGGCTCAGTTCACAGCTCTGATGAAACCACTTACTTTGAACTACACAGTGAAGGAGTTGGTCATCAAGGTTGATGGCAGCTTATTAGGTTCTATCTTTGATCAAATAATAGAAATGTAAATGAATTCAGCATTGATTGCATTTCCCTCCTTTCTTTTGGTGCCCTCAGACTTTCTGAGAACTGGAGGAGGAACTGCTCTCTGTTCTGTGTTTGTTCTGCTCAGTGGAGGAAGGAACCAAGGACCGGAGCTCTAAGTTTTTCAAATTTTTTTGTCTACCAGAAGTGAGCTGTCTTCTGTCTCAGCGGACACAGTCGGGTGGACCGGGGCAGATGAGGACCTGCTGCTTCCTTGAATGACACAGTGGCTTGGGCCACAGTGGATGAGGGTCCTGAGACCCTCAGTGAAACAGTCTGGTGAATGTTTGTGGAGGACTGCTGTGTGTTGTCTCAATGATGAAAAGCAGCACAAATACAGGAACATCATGAATATTTTCCAGCAGTCAACACTGTACAACTATTCTAGTACTCTGAGGACCTGCTACTTTCTACAGTCGTCTCTACTGTATACTTGTACTACCAGTTGTTATGAGCATCTGTGGATTTCTAAATATTCCAGCTCTCAGTTTGCAACTGTATCGTGATGAAGGGTCAGTTTACAGCTGTCAATCAATGTTAATAATTGATATTAGCATCTGTAGATTATTTTAGGAACACAAATACTTTTACTTCATTCTGAGGATGAACAGACGTTCAATATAATTTTCATTTCTTGGTCAAAGACTCCTACAAGTCAGAGAGGATCTGGGCTGGATTGTGAAGCTTCTGAGAGGGAAACATTCACTCTGGGCTGGACTGAGAACGGAGCAGCCTCAGCTTCCTGGAGCCTGACTTGCCTCTGTGGTCTAAGGCTGTGTGGGCTGACATCACAGTGAAACTACTGAGATCACAGAGCCTTTGAGATGACAGGCTGAGTTCCTTTTTTTCCCTAAAATGAGGAAATAGTGTTGTGTCTGTATTTGTGTTTGCTGCATCAGTTCAACAGTGACTCTACCAGAGGGGATGTAGCTCAGTGGTAGAGTGCATGCTTCGCATGTATGAGGCCCCGGGTTCAATCCCTGGTATCTCCAGCTGGTCCTTTGGAGCTTTATCTTATCAGTTAAATTGATCCCTAAATGTGACAACAATTGATAACAAACTACCAGAAGAGAAACCAGTCTGTTGCATATCAAAGTATTTGGAGCTGGGTCAGTGTGACTGTAAACCTTCATAGTCAGCCTGAAGGAGCTGGTTTTATCTTTGCTAAGGAAATCCCACACACAGCTGCTCTCAGTTGCCAAATGTGTGTGTCCTCACTCCTCTATCCTCCTGCTGCCTTCAGAATACAGACACAATTCAACTTGGTAAGTTTGGTGCATAGAAGTGCTCCTGAAAAGATGTGTGTCAGCCCACAGCTGACTGTTCTTACCTGGAACCTCAGGATGAATCTGATGTTGACTTTTGGACAAATCACCTGTTCATCAGTTCAATCATCACTTCCATCCATTTTCTACTGCTTATCTTATTATAGAAAGGAGTCTGTCTGCTGTGTGACTGAGGCAGTTAATGTGAGCTGCTGCATGTCTCAGCTGTGTGTGTGTGTGGGGGGGGGGCTGTGTGTGTGACTGGTCGGCTGCTAAGGATTATTGATGAGATCAATCATGATTGGCTCAGAGATCACAGCACAGCAGTAACCAGATGGAGACTTTTTGATTTTATTTTGGGGGGGGGGGGGGGGGGGATTTTCTAAGTCAGACACATCATCACAATTTTGAAGTTTTTCCCAGTAAAAAATAAACAAAACAAATCCAAAACATTATTTGACTTTTGATGTCTAAATTGTGTGGAAATTCTAAGTTCAAAAAGCAGGAGGCCGTTTGTGCTTGGAAACTGTGGAGCACATCACCAATAACTCCTGGTTAATTTACAATTGTTTTCTACAAAAAGTTTTAAAATGAACTAAATGCTAACTTTTAGCATGACGCCTGTAATCAAACGCACCCACGCGGGCGCACACACACACACACACGCACAAACTACAGAAAATGGACTCTTTGCCACACAGCGCCTGCCTCATTCATTCCTTCAAGTATAATGAGCAATGTATATCCATCAACAGATTAAAAAAATATAGCGGAACTGTTGGCGTCCATGGCAGTGGAAAACGCCGTACTTCCGTCCACGTTAAGACACACAAACGGGAGCTACACGTTCGGACACGACACCGACATAAATATGTGGTGTTTATTGCTTCAAGTAGGACGTTTGCATGGAACCGAAATCAAGTCTCATTTCTTCCATTCATTCATTCATTCATTCATTCAAACGGACAGTACAAAGTGCGCTAGCAGAAGCCGCAAACCTCAAAACAGTCGCAAGAAATATCAACGCCAAGTAGTCCGTCATTCGGTGTGAAAAAGTGCAAACAGTCGCAAGAAATATCAAGGATAAGACACCCACAAAGTCCGTCATTCGGCGTGGTAAAGTTTTTGTGAAGTTTCTGGTCTTTGTAGAGCGAGGAAGAGCGCAGCGAGGTTTACCTGTCGGAGTCGCAGAAGAACAGTGACGGAAAACGCCGAGCGCACCAGGAAAAAGGTAGCGGGATGCCGTCGACCAATCAAATCATCTGCTGGCTAAAGCGAGCCGCCGATTGGCTGGCTGCTAAATTGGACTCTTCGTTGGACTGGAGTGCGGAAGAACGCGATCCCGGAGGCGCATCCGGACCCACCGGATAAAGTGGAGGATGATGCCGACAACGTGAACGATACAGCTGCTGTTTCGAACTGACTCTAACACGCCAAACTGTGTTCATAAGGAAGCGCATCTGTCAACGGGATGCTTCTGCCAAAAGAATCTTAAATCTTTTGCGGTTGGGTTCACCATCAAACTCACTCAGCAAGAATTATGGATTAAACTCAAGCTAAATGAAAGGTTTCCGCCGTGTGGGACCATTTTGATCTCATATCGGGAAAAAAAGGTATTTGTTTTAATATCATGACGCTGAGCTGCACAGTGGTGCAGTGGTCAGCACTGTGGCCTCACAGCAAGAAGGTTCCGGGTTTGAGTCCCAGCTCGTGCACAGGATCTTTCTGTGTGGACTTTGCACGTTCTCCTGTGCCTGCGTGGGTTCTCTCCAGATACTCTTCTTCCCACCATCCAAAGACATGCAATTGGGGATGAGGCTAACTGAATACTCTAAATTGACCGTAGGTGTGACTGTGAGTGTGAATGGTTGTTCGTCTCTCTTTGCTGGCCCTGCAATGGACTGGCGACAATTCCAGGGTGAACCCCACCTCTTGCCCATTGACGCTGGGATAGGCTCCAGCCCCCCCCCCCCCGTGACCCTTAATGTAGGAATAAGTGGAAGACGATGGATGGATGATGAAACATATTTTCACATTTTTTCTGCAGGTCAAATGTCACATTTGTTTGACAGAACTGTCATATCTCAACAAAAGCACCTCCTCAATGCTGAGGCATTACAGGGCCAGGCATGAGAATGAGGTCCCAGATACACGCTGGACAAACTCAGGTATACAGCCATTGTACAACTTGTTCATAGCTGCTTTATTGATAATTACTTCCTTTTGAATTGATTTATTTCAACAATGCAAGAAGAAAATGAAAGGACAAGAAAAAAATTCAACATCTAACAGAATGAAAACAAGGATCTTCTTCTCACACTTTGAAAAGGAGTGGGAGGAAGTATAAATCTCTATAATCCCACCCCCTTTCACTAACTCATAACAGCAGATCAGCTGTCTGTGCTCTCAGATCAATTCAAACTTATATTTCATATATTTATTTATTCTTTACTTAATTTTTACCCATAAAGCTTCCAGGAAGCAGATGCTGGATGAGGCTCTACTGAATTTGATACTGAAGGACTGCCAGCCCCTCAGCATTATGGAGAATGAAGGGTTCAGGGAACTGGTTCAGGTCCTTGAACACTCATATGTTTTGCCCACCAGAAAGGCATGTGGAAATTTTCAAAAGTATTAGTTTATATATCAGTTCATTAAATCTTTAACTGAAATATTGATTTGCTTTTGGTTTTACTTGGTGTCATTTTCAGATCATCAAACACATGGTGGCCAAAAGGTGTGAGGAGGAACGGAACATATAACGGCTGACATGTGGACATCTGTGAACATGGAGGCTTACTTGGCTCTTACCTGTCACTACATGAATTGGAATTTGCAGTTGTGTAAATCTGTCTTGGGAGTGCAATACTTTCCACAAAGTCACATTGCTGACAATTTGGCCCACCTCAAAAGGGGCATGATGGAGGACTGGGTCATTACCAATAAAGTAAGGTGTCTTGTGACCGACACAGCACCAAAAAATGATTGCATCCACGAGACAGCTTCAAATACGGCACTCAATTTGCATTGCACATTGCCATTAACACAAACACAAAAACAAACACCTGTTGGCATTATGGAAGCGGCTATAAAAGAGCCTTCACCATTGTGCTGAATGTGCAAGTTTCAACAATAGCAGTACTTGCACTGTTGGAGGATGTGGCAAACGGTGCAATAAGATGGGAGCGACACTTCAGGGAGGACTTGCACCACAATTCTGACGAGTGGCTGATGAGCCGGTTCCGGCTACCGCGGGCCATCTTTCTGCAAATTAGTGAGAAGCTGCGACTGGCACTCCCCTCCATGAGGAGTACGCTTACGTTCATGGTAAGGGTTTAAACTCCATCCATGTGCAGACCATCGATACGCAGAGGCTGGAGGGATGGACGCCGATCCCGGCCAGGGAGCCGTCCGCGCACGCCAGAATTTCAGTTCCTCTGTGAGGACCCTCCCACTGGGTCCGTGTGGGCTGGAGGATGCGCCGCTGAGTCTGTGTGGGCTGGAGGATGCGTCGCTGGGTCCGGGTGGGTCGGAGGACCATCCGCCGCTTGTTAGCCTGGTGCTGGAGCTGAGGCCGGGGGACGACGGGCTGGCCCGAATGTCGCTGGTCCTGGCGGATGACTCAGAGCCGGCGGACGGGCACCTGCTGCCCAAATTCCGTCAGGTTCCCCTCTCCCTGACCCCCACCTGTCTGGCCGGCACTCCTCTGGAGGGCAGCTGTACGCCGCTTGACCTCCTTTTGGTCCTTATCTGTCATACCTAAGGCCAGCTCATCTCCACCTCCATCTTCTCCTTTATCTCTCTGGCATCTGCTTTTGCAGAGTCTGGAAATTCCTCAAGATAGTCTGCCACAGCCATGATCGCTCTCCTTACCGTCTCAGTTGAAACACTGGGGCTCTGCAAGATTTTACTGACTCTGTTAATGTGGTTAAACACATTGTACCATAGAACAGTACTCACCATGAAAGGCCATTTCATCATGTTTTCCATGATGCTTTTAGCGCTGGAGACACATTCTGGATCCTTCTCCTCCTTTGCATGATCTTTCAGAGCCGCCAATGCATCCACAAATTTCAGGAAGCTGGTAGCGCACAGCATCCACCCGGCACTCCCATCTTGTTGTGGACAAAGCCTTGATGGACAAGTCTTTAACGTTTTTCTGGAGAATTGTCCAGCGGTGAACAGAGCTACTGAACAAATTATAAAGCCGCTGCAATAATCCAAAATACCCTAAAGATACGACAGAAGACTTGGCAGCATCTCCAACCACCAGGTTTAATGTGTCACTGCCACACGGGACACACAGTGCTTTGTTGTTTCGTCCTAGGACCCTTGCCTGGACCCCCTGCGTCTTTCCTTGCATATTGCTGCCGTTGTCATCGGACTGGCCACGGAGGTCACAAAGATCCAGGTTCAGAGTTTCCAGGTGTACTAAAAATAGGTTTAGCAGGCCCTTGCCAGCCGTGTCCTCAGCAACAAGAAATCCCACAAAGTGCTCATGAATGGACACTCCCTTTGTCAGCTCACAGTTGACAATTCTTAAAACTACTGACAGCTGCTCATTGTGGCTGACATCAGGAGTGCAGTCCATGATGACTGCGTAGTGCTTGGCCCTCCTCACTCTGTCCACTATGGCTTTAGTGGTGCACTGTGCCACAAGGCCAATTCATTTGTTCTGTATAGTCTTACTTAGGTATGTCTCAGCCAGCTCTTTCTCCTCAATCCTCCTCAGGTGTTCCTTCATCATTGGGTCAAATTTGGCCATAAGCTCCACTTGACCCAAGAAATTGGCACTGCTATGCTCGTATAATTTTTCTCTGTGGCCTCGAAATGCAAGGTTACGTTCAGGTAGGTAGTTGACGATGGCAAGTAATCTGTGCAGAATTTCCTTCCACCTAACAATTCAGATTCAGATTCAGATGACTTTATTTATCCCCGAGGGGCAATTAAAATACGGTACAACTGAGCAGCATGACATTAAAAAACAATAAAAAAAAAACTAAAAAAAAACGGACATGACAGTGGGAATAAATAAGAGAATAAAAATAAGATTAAAGATAAAAATACAATAAATATGCTACATAGAGTATGTACACAATGTAGAATGAAGAGTAAGGTGACTGGAGTGAGTGAATAAAGTGCAGACAATGTAAACAGTATAAACAGTGTAACAGTGAAGACAGGATATTGAGTAGTCCGGGGAGAGTATGTAGATGTGTGTGTGTAGGGTGTTGGTGTGGGGAAGGTGTTAGCAGCTGGAGTTAAAGAAAAGAATGGCTTTGGGGACAAAGGTGGCTTTCCTCCTCTCAGTTCTGCAGGCCACACAGCGGAGGCGTCGCCCAGAGGGGAGCCATTCAAATGCAGAGTGGAGTATGTGTGAGGGGTCTTTGATGATCTTGGCTGCCTGTCTCAGGACCTGTTGGCTGTAAACGTGTGAAAGAGTTCTGACAGGCAGGCCGATGATTCTGGAGCACACTGATGCAGTGCGCTGCAGTCTGTTCCGGTTCTGGAGGCTGAGGGAGTGGAACCAGCAGGTTATGGAGGATGTGATGATGCGTTCCACAAAGGCGTAGTAGAAAGTCATCATTATGGGCGCGCTGACTCCAAAGGAATTGAGTTTCCTGAGGAGGAACAGTCGTTGGTGACACCTCCTGAGAATCTCCTCTGTGTTGGCAGAAAAGTTCAGGAGGTTGTCAAAGATTGTGCCCAGGTATTTGTACTCTTCGACCACCTTCACTGGCTTCCCGTGGATGGTGGTGATGACAGCAGAAGCCAGATCCCTCTGCTTGCTGGAGAAGCTCACCACCATCTCTTTGGTCTTGCTGACGTTCAGTTCTAGTTTGGAGCTGTCACACCACTCTACAAACTCCTGAAGAGCGGGTCCATGATGTTGTGCTGGGCCTGACAGCAGTGACAGGAGAACTGTGTCGTCAGCATATTTCACCAGGTGGCAGTTGGGCTGTGTGGATCGGCAGTCATCTGTGTAGAGGATGAAGAGCAGGGGGGAGAGCACACAGCCTTGGGGGGAGCCAGTTGAGGTGAAGCGGAGGTCCGAAAGGGAGTTGTTGACCCGAACTTTCTGAGTCCTGTTGGTCAGAAAGTCCAGAATCCACAGTATAAGCTGGTCGTCCAGATGGAAGCAGGAGGAGAGTTTGGTGGCCAGGATGTGGGGCTGCAGTGTGTTAAATGCTGATGAGAAATCAGCGAACAGAAGTCTGGCGGAGGAGTTAGGAAGCTCCAGGTGCTTGTGGATGGAGTCCAAGATGAAGATTTTTGCATCCTCGACGCCTCTGCGTGCACGATAAGCAAACTGGAATGGGTCCATCAGGGGGTCGGTTGCTCTGATGATGTGCTGTTTTATGATCTTCTCCATGGCCATAAAACTGATTTCAGCATTAATGAGATTAACGGTCAATTGCTGTGCCAGACTTTAGATGATTTCTCAGTGTGTGCCAGCCTTCCATGCATTAATGTGTTCAGGGGACCTTTCATGTGCCTTGAGGTTAGCCTGGAGATTGTTTCAGTTATTAAAACCACTGGAACTCAGCTGTGAACGCATGCTCCCATCTCCAAACAACCAGCAAAAAAAGCAGAGAACTAAGTCCTTTCCTTTGCTGTAAACAAGCCAGGACCTATGGATCTTCCCTCCACTCTCCATGAATGTATAGTAGTTACTACATGTGAACCTCCGACTGTCTGTATTTTTTAAAAAGTCGGTTTTGATTTGAACAGGTCCTCTCAACACTATCAGCCATCGCTCGCTGTCACTGATATTTTTTTGGCAAAAGTGCCGGGTCATCATCCGGTCCCAATTCATTCGTAGTTGGGGGAGATGGAGGGCCGTCAGGCTGCGGACTCACCAAATTTTCATTTTGAGCATCAGCGCTTTGCTCCTCCACCACTGGGCTTGCGGCACTTGGTTCTGCGGTAACTCGTTGAGCTAGCCCGCTGGAACTCGGCTCCGAGTCTGCCCACTCTGCCGTAACAAGCTCTGGCTCCTTAGGCTGGGGCTGCTCGCTGACATTTTTTCAAGCTGTTTTGTCTCAGAGAAAGTAAAAAATTGCGACAGTTTTGGTAGTGTCCCGCTGCATTTGGCTACGTCTTTGCTTTTTGCCGTTTCTCCGAGACAGCTCCGCTTCCCCGAGCCGGCTTCACGCAGCTGTGGTTTCCTTTGCAGCAGTAATTACATGGAGCCCTCTACTGGCAGGGGGTGTAGTAATTCGCTGAATTACTGGCCCGCGCAGCTGACACGCACACGGACACAACGCCAAGCACTCGCACTCGCACTCGCACATTTACTGCTGCATGGAGGGGGATGTCTACAGTGTATTTCTAGCGCTGGACAGCTCCAGTAGATATAGACAGACAACCATTCACACTCACACGGTCATTTTAAAGTATTCAATTAGCCTCGTTCCAATTTGGATGTCTTACCCAGACATGCATGAGTACCAAGAGAGAACCCACGCAGGCACAGTGAGAACATGCAAATTCCACACGTGCCCGGGCCGGGACCTTCTCGCTGTGAGGGACAGTGCTGACCACTGCACCACCGAGCCTGTCCCTGTCTATATCCTGCCGACCAATAAAATTATTCCCGGTCGGAGAGAAGCCTCCGATTGGCTTTTGCAAAGTTAGAACAGCAGGAAGAGAAAACGTTAGAACAAAGTTAATAGAAATACATGATCCAATACAAATTATACAATTATATTCAGGATGCTGTTAAAAAATTCTAAGAGCTGTTTAGTCATTTAGCTTTGATGCATTGTGATTCAAATCATGATTATTGAATTTGCAGGGTTTTTTGCATTGATTTGTTCTTTTTTTTCCAGGAGTGTTGTGCTCTTATTTAACCACAAGATGGCGCCTCAAGCAAAGCAAACAACTGTGGACTGAATGAGATGAGGCCTTGATGTAGGAAGGATGTGTTGTTTGTAAGATGTATTATTTTATAAATCGCTAAAAAAGAACAAACTGGTATTGAATCCAAACAAAATGAGCTGGAGAAATCAGAGAAGTCTACTGTGGTAGAAGTCTACTGCTTTTATTTAACCACAAGATGGCGCCTCAGGCCATCAGGCAAAATAGAAAATGAGGAACGCTTCACGAATTTGGGTGTCATCCTTAGCGATCCCCAGGATCGCGTTCTTCGGCACTCCAGTCCAACGAAGAGTCCAATTTAGCAGCCAGCCAATCGGCGGCTCGCTTTAGCCAGCAGATGATTTGATTGGTCGACGGCATCTGGCTACCTTTTTCCTGGTGCGCTCGGCGTTTTCCGTCACTGTTCTTCTGCGACTCCGACAGGTAAGTCACGCTGCGCTCTTCCTCGCTCTACAAAGACCAGAAACTTCACAAAAACTTTACCACGCCGAATGACAGACTTTGTGGGTGTCTTATCCTTGATATTTCTTGCGACTGTTTGCACTTTTTCACACCGAATGAGGAACTACTTGGCGTTGTTATTTCTTGGGACTGTTTTGAGGTTTGCGGCTTCTGCTAGCAGACTTTGCGCTGTACGTTTGAACGAACGAAGGAACGAACGAATGGAAAAAATGAGACTTGATATCGGTTCCATGCAAACGTCCTACTAGAAACAATGAACACCACATATTTATGTGGGTGTCGTGTCCGAACGTGTAGCTCCTGTTTGTGTGTCTAAACCAGGACAGAGGTACGGCGTTTTTTCCGCCGCCATGGACGCCTAAAGTTCCGACATATTTATTTACTTATATATTGATATTTTTTTTAATCTGTTGATGAACATACATTGCTCATTATACTTGAATGAATGAACGAATGAATGAGGGAGGCGCTGTGTGTGACAAAGAGTGCATTTTCTGTCGTGTGTGCGCCTGCCCATGTGCGTGTGTTTGACTACAGGCGTCATGCTAAAAGAGGGTGTTTTGCGTGACTCTTTGCAGAATGGCATTTAAACCCAACTTCCGTTTTCACGGAGCAACATCCACCGAGCTCACCCTGGCTCCTACGCCTGCGGCGACAGTGCTGGCCCAAGCTGGGAAAGCGAAGGTCACGCAGGTCAAGAAGGCCGACCTGGTGAGGGAGGAGGCGAAGACCCGTGTGCTCCAGGCCGGAGGTGACCCTGGTTGCAGCACCAGCCTCCTCCCACCAGCCGGCACAGCGGCCCTCATCCTGTACGTTCTCCTGTTTCTACACATTTCGCCCGTGTGAGCGCACTTGACTTGTGTACTTATTCTTTTCCACGTGTGACTACAGGCGCCGCATCCGTCGACCCCTCTGAGCCTTCCGACACAGATCTCCTCACCGCTGCCGTGGAAGTAGAGTCTTGTAAGTGAATGTTGACTCGTGGTGTGTGTGTGTACACGTCCTGGTGTGTGACACTTGTGTGTTTGTGTGTCATTTACAGAGATTGGTGACACTGGGCCAGCTGTCACTCCACCCAAACCCTCCCTCTTCCGGACCCCCCCTCCCCCTGGCGAGCCCGTGGGGGATGAAGGAGGACGGCCCGAAACCCCTGCCCCATCCTCCTCCGGTGCACAGGTACAGAGATGTATATCATGCGTGTCAAAGAGCTGAAACCTAAAAGCTAGAGATCGGTGTCTCGACATAACCGCTGAATGATCAATGTGACGCTTGCAGCTGCTGCCCAAGGGCTGGAGGCAGACGCTGCCGGAGGAGAACCAGGAATGGCTGGGCCAGGCCCTCTTCACGTGCGACGCCAGAGGGAGATTGGCCCTCACCCCGGACCTCCGCATGTGGTGGCACCCTCCCGGGCCCCGTCCGCTGTACGCGCAGCCCCCCGCCTCTCACCACGCCTTCTATCAGAGCCGCTCCTGCCTTTGGCTGCCCTACAAGTTGTGGGCATACAGGCTGGTGTGCCCCGACTGCAGCCACAGACTGGTTGGAGCTGGGCTCTACAGGACAGTGCGGAGAGTCCTGGACGCAATGGGCTGGTACTTCATGGGCACTGAATACCTAGAGTACGGCTCGTGCAAATGGAAGTACGCAGCCTGGGCGCCCTGTGTCGTGGAGCAGCACAGCGGCACGACAACACACTCGGGACGTGAAAACGCATGAAACGCAGGCCTGAATACTGACAGCGTTTTACGATCGTAGCACTTGTTGTTGGCGTCGGGGTGTCATGTGATAACGCCTGTTTGACATTCAGTTCTTCCATCCTTCTTTGACAGGCTGTCCTGTGACAAAGCGGTCATCAGGCAGCTCAAGGAGCGCACCCTGGACCACTCGGCATCCCGCCTCGGCGCCTACCTGGAGGAGCAGCACTGCCGGGACTGGATGACCAGGTCCATGTTGTACCTGTCGGTGCTGCGCAAGCTCGGGGTGCCGGGTTTCCAACAACAGCCCGGGTGCGTGTCGCTCCCGCTCATGCACCCGGCACCCTCTGTCCACTGGCTCCTCTCCGTCTACGTACGAGAAGCCCTCCCTCGTCTGACGGAGACCAAAGCCAGGGTTATGTCCATCTTGGGAGACATCATAAAGATGGACTCCACCAAAAAGGCAAGCTGTCACATTTTTGGTCAAGTGTGGACTGACTGGCGCTAACAGGTGACTGGGGGGGGGGGGGGGGGGGGGGGGGACAGGAGGGAATTACTCACATTTCTCCTCCATTGCAGATGACCAAGAAGCTTGCGGGGGAAGGCGCCGGGACGGCAGAGTGGGTGACCAATGTGGGCAACGAGCACGGGCAGGTGCTCATCTCCGTCCTCACCGCCGCCGAGGGGGACGGGCTTACGCCCATGGCGGACGGGCTGGTGCAGAGGTACAGGGTGGCTGGACAGGACCCTCCCCGGTTCCTGTACGTGGACCAGGACTGCTGCACCACGGGCGGCACACGCTGCAAAGTAAGGGGTGGAAGTGTGTGTGTGTGAGCGAGAGCGAGAGAGTGTCGGTGCCTGCGTACACATGTCAAGTTTTCCTCCTCCAACGCATCTTCCTCTCCTTCTGCAGGTGGTGGCCATGTTTGCAGGCTGGGAGCAGCTGGTGGTGCGCCTGGACGTGTGGCACCTCATGCGCTGCTTCGCAGGAGGCGTCACCACTGACAGCCACCAGCTGTACCCCACCTTCATGGCCCGCTTGTCCTTGGCCGTGTTTGAGTGGGACGGCGGGGACGTGGCTCGCCTGGTGGAGGCCAAGCAATCCCAGCAAGGGAGGGACGCTAGGGTGACACCCACGCCCAGGGAGCTGGCCCGCCACTGCCGCCGTCGGACCAGGGGAGCCCGAGTGACGGAGCAGCTCATCCAGGAGCTGCTGGACTCCTTCTGGGACCTGACGGACACCATGGGTGTCCCGCTCATTGACCGCGGCAGGATGGAGGACATCTGGAGGACGCAGCGTCGCCACCTGGCTTGCATCCAGGATCCGGAGGGGGTGAGCCTGTATGCGAAAGTGGGGGAAGTCACCAGAGCGGGGGTCAAGCTTCCCGTCTTTCGCTGCGCCAGAGGCTCCAGCTCCCTGGAGTCGTTCCACCTCCACCAGTGCCGTTTCATCCCAGGTGAGACGCGTCATGAAATGCATCTTTCATCTCTCACGCTCTTTGGGTCCGTGGGTCTTTGGGTCTTCTTTCTCCCCTTCCTCCCTGCCTTGCAGGCACGAGCGCCAGCGCCCTCCACTTCCAGGTGTACCTGCTGGAGGGACTGGTGTGGTGGAATGAGAACCGAGGCAGGGCCTCGGTTCAGCCAGAGCGCCGGACGATGCCGCGCTACTACAGCGCCACGTTTCAGCACGGTTTCAACCAGCTGACCCAGGAGTTCCTGGGTCAGACGCTGGTTGAAAACTACATCCCGCCCGGGAAGTACACAGGTATGCTGTCAGGGAGGAGCGCTCACTGACACGCATGCACGTGCCTATTAAACATTTGAGGTCATGGCCTGTCTTTCCTCCCTCCAGGGGAACTCATCAGGGTGGAGTACCTGTTCTCCCAGACGGGCGCCGTGCTGATGCGAACTGGCCTGGATCCAGATACTCCGGACCAGCTGGACCAAGCGGAACAGGCGGCTGAGATGCCTGACGAGGGCTACCAAGAGGAAGAGGAGGAGGCAGTGGCGGAGGAGGAGGATCTGGGGGACATTGGTTTCTTCTCTGCCACTCATCTCTTTGATCTGCTGCTGCCCTCGTCACAACAGCCTAAGCCTGGCGCACCCCTGCCCGCCGCCGCCACTGCCAGCACCTCGTCAGCGTCTGGTGCTGTGCCCTCCAAGGAGGAAGAGGTATGCCACCCGCCTGCCTCCCTCCCCGTGTGTTGACATGGCGGCCCTGCACTTTCAAAAGCCTTAACAACCCCACGCTCTGCTTTTTGCAGGAAGTCCTGGGGCCTGACGGCCGAGGAGGCTACCAGCACCTGGTGCGCCTGGCACACGCCCAGGTGGAGCTGCGCCACAATGCCTTCATCACGGAGCGGCAGGTGAGGGAGATAGTGGCGCTTTGGCAGAAGCTGCACGACCATGAGGCCCCTATCTCCTTCCCTCCTCGCCACCAGGAATGGCTCGTGCATGGTGGTTTCAAGGCTGGACCCTCCAGGCACGCGAGCACCGCAGGGGTGGACAGCGTCAAGCGGTATGCCCTGAGAATTTCACACGTCACTTCTTCATATGCGCTCCTCCTGTCCCACCGACGTCATCTGCAGATGTTTGTTTGGTCGTTTCCAGCGGCAGTCTGCTCATCAGCAGTTTCAGGAAACAATATTATGATGTGAACAATCGCTTACAATAGTAATAATAATAGTTATAATACTGATAATGATCATAGTGTCACAACACACGGCAAAGGTATGGATTCTCCTCTCTGATACTCGTCTCTCTCTGCTCCCCGTTCAGGTTCTACCGCGAACAGGGGGAGGGTGCGTCACAGCTTCCCAGCATCAGCTGGTTGGTGGAAGCAATGTTTGTGGAGCTGTCCCACATCCACCAGGAGGGCCGGAAGTTCGCCGGGGTGCGCATCAACCGCTGGGGCGCCGTCATGAGGGACTACACCATCATTAGGGACATCGTCCTCCATAGCCCCAACCTCATGGCGGCCGCCCCCTTCAGCTGTTCCACGTGAACCAGCTGAGTCTGGCGCAGTGGTAAGAGTCCCGCGCTCTCTTCATCGTACCCACCCGTCGATCGACGAGACTTAACTGCTTTTTTCCCCCTCATCCTCATGGTCGGCTCTCCTCTGTCCGTGGCAGGTACAACAAGCGCTGCAAGTTGGCTGGGACACAAGCTGTTGTTGTCAGTGTGCCAGGGTGCATTATGACCACAGAAGCAGTAGAGCCTCTACCGTCTGCCAGGGCTCTTCTGCAGGAGCCATCGCTGCCCCTCCAGCCTCTGAAAATGCAGCATCCAGAGGACACGTCTGGTCGGCCAGTCACACACCGTGGGCCCCTGGCACCACAAGTATTCTGTGCCCTCCAGGCTTGTGACAGGACCACTGCTGCAGCAGCAGCAGCAGCCGCCACCGCCGCCACCACCACCTCCTCCACCGCCACCCCATCTGCTGCTGCGTCAGGCTCCAACTCGCAGGCTCCATCTGCCACCCGCTCCTCCTCTTCCACCGCACCATCGGCATCCGCCTCTCAGGCGCCATCGCCCTCCACCTCGCAGGCTCCGTCGACATCTGGCGCCGCCTCCGCACCGTCCGCCTCCCCGCATCCTGTACCCCGCAGCACAGCCTTCCACAGGAGGTGGCGCGAGGAGCAGGCGCATCGGGCCCTGGAAGAAGGTGCTCTCCTCCCCAAAAAGCCCAGGACGTCACCATCGCAGTTCCTGTGCTCGCGCTGTGGTCCAGCTGAAAACTAAAGAGTACGGCCACAGCCGCTACAGAGGAGAGCCCTTCTGCTCTCGGGCTGAGGGTCGCACCGTGGAGGACTGGCTGGCAGAGAAGAGGAGCAAGGACCCCAAAAAGGTGCGTTGGTCGACAAAAAATAAATTGTGTTGGTGTTGTTGTTGTTGTTGTTCATTGCCAACACTTTCTTTGTTCTCCTTCTCCTCGTCATCTGCAGAAGTAACGCGGCCGGCCGGCCGGCATCGCTCTGCCTCCCGCATCTTATCCGTCGAAACCTTCTGCCGGGACCCCCAAGATCCAGCTGACAGGTACTTGCTTACTTTCAGCGTCTAAACCTTGTTGATCTGCGTGATCTTTGACAGCCACTGACAGCTGTAGTGTCTGTCTAGCTGGTTTCACGCTTGTGTGGCTCTTTGGCTCCGTGATGGTGGCTCCCCTCCCTGCAGCCACTCAGTATTCGCACTTTAAGTAGATCACCCGACGTCCAGACTGGACACTTTCCTGGGAATGTCTTTGTCTCTTACGACACCTTTTTCTTCCAGGAGATGGTGGCTGTTAACACGATTGCCTTCCTCCCGCCCCGCCGAAGGACTGGCTCTTGCTGTGCTGCCTGCGGAGGTGAGAGAACAATGGGGAGGATCCACGGGAGGGAGGCCAATGATCGTTCAAAGGTGAGCAGGCTGACGAGCCCAGAGTAAAGTCTTATAAAACAAGCCCAAACCACCTCTGCTCTCTCCGTTAGCCTTCGCGATGGAGCCTAGGAAGCATCTGTTCAAGGCCAAACACCTGGAGGAGCAGGAGGAGGAGGAGGACTCTGATCGAGGTGTGTGTCCACAGCCTGGTGCCTGTGTCGCTCCGTGCGGAATATTAGTCATACTTGTGTGTCTTTTGCAGGGTTCACCTCCTCTGACATACAGAGCCAGCCAGGAATGGGAGAGGAAGGAGACGCCGCAAGCGGCAGCAGGGGGCAGCTGCCCAAGAGCGGCAAGCGGCGGTGGCGGCTGAAGGTTGCGTCCGTCGCCGCTTGCCGCTCTTGGGCAGCTGCCCCCTGCTGCCACCAGGGTGACCCTGTACAGGAGGAAGAAGAAGGAGGAGGAGGAGGACAGGGAGCTCCTCGCCAGGACCGACCCGGACATGGCCCCGGGGAACCCCTGCTGCGTCTGCGGGCAACCACAGCACCTGAACTCAGATCACGCCTTCTACTGGGGCGCTTCTTCTGCCCGATGGCGGACGGGGGACAGAGGACTGCAGAGCAGTGGCTACAGCAAGAGTGGGAGAGCAGCGCGCCGTCCATCCCCAGAACCACCTCCTGGCGCATCAGGAAGGAGGAGGAGGAGGAGGGCGGGGGAGCCCCCGCCCGAAACACCCACAAGCCTCACAAGACGCACATCTGCCAGCTCTGTGGCCTGCCGCTGAGGAAAGACTACGGGCACAGTTCCTACGGCGGCGCCGGCAAAACCACAGAAAAATTCTGTGCCCTGTTGCAGGGACTGCACCCTGACCTCTGGCTGACGAGGAAAAGAGCCAGACAGAGAACATCTGGGGCACGGAGACAGAGAAAGAGAGAATGTGGCTGTCGCTATTATAACCTTCCCGTGTCCTTTTATATTTTTTTAAAAAAACATATTGGTGTTGCCAAAGCCCTGCTGCACACACCCTGATCAAGGTCTTTTTGACCCCCCTTCCCTCTGACAGGCTCAGGGTCATGAGGGCACGGACAGAAAAACTGGGAAACAGCTTCTTCCCCAGGGCTGTGAAAGCTCTGATGGCTGCCTGAGCACGACTGTTGTTGCACCTCTCATCCTGCACTTTACTTGTGATGGACGTTCAATTCGCAAGCCTACATCACCACTGGACTCACTGCACTATCCTCTATCCTTCATTCGTGTTCTTTTTCTATCCTGTTACTGATTTTCTGTTCTAAATGATTATTATCTGTTTATGCTGCTGTGTGACGGACTGTGTCCGACTACATCTCATTCTACAGAAATGTTCAGTGGTAATAAAGAAAACCTTAAATGACGCTGGGGTAGTCATCCGAATTCATGTCGGCCCACTGCACAGTTCGTGGCTGTCGTTGCCTCTCTGGCACAGAACCACAACGATCACTGGTGGAATTTTGACAAGCATTGGTGAACTGTGTCACTCTTATCAAATCCAATTGATATTTTCAACAACTATTTTACCTCTTACAAAGGTTAGTGAGTACGTACAGTGGAGATTCCATTCGACACTGAAGGTAGCCTGTTGGAGGCGCTTCGTAATGTTACCGTTTACACACACTCTCCACTACAGAGAAGGGCCAGGTGAAGCTGAGCCAGCAGGAGACCGGCCATACATCCGGATTTAGGCAGGGCAGTCCGGAACTGAGATGCCTTGTCCATCAGGACGCTTATTTGTCCTCTTTTTTGGCGTTGCATTTGAACGCAACGCAGCCTATCGTCCAATGGTGTGAGAGTGGTTAAAAATGATGGTGTCACTCAATCATCTGACTTCTCATTGGTTGCAAATGTAAACAAGCCGCCCCCTTTCCCATGTGCTAGCTGTGCACGCGGCGCCTCACCTCGTTAGCGGGACGTTGACGAGCCGAGAGGACGGACCGCATTCATTGCCCAAAGGTCAAGAGAGCCCGCGTCCGTCATCAAAAGTAACAAAGACGATTCGCATGCGTTTTGCACACTTTGTCGCTGTTACGTGGACGTTAGCACTCAAAGGAAAGACGGCAATTGAAAGGCAAAACGTGTTTTTTTTAATTTGTTTAAGAACTGAAATGTGTATTTTTGGAATTTATTTATGTTTAATGTGCAAATTAAATATACGTAAAGGCCATCAGTGTTCTGCTTTGTGGCACTGCACTTTGCAAGACATGTATTGAATAAATACAAATACTGTGAACAAATACTTGTTCTCAGGAATATTTTTTCCTCTTCGTCTCACAGACACCGTGATATATCGTAGATTGCGATCAACACGCTATCTCAGAATCACTGCATCCTCATACCATCGTCATCGTGTTCAAAATTGCATCGTATCGTCATACGCCAGATTTCTATCATGCGATTTCCCCGCCCTCACTAGATGCCGCAAAGTGTCCTTCTTTTCTGCGATGAGGCAATGGCCACCCTAGAGGGCCGTGGTGCATCTCAAGTACTAGTGGCAACGTTCCCTTGTGCCATCGCCCAAGTTAAATCACGTGACGGAGACTCAAGTGGCAATAGGATACTTGGGCTCCAGTGAGAGCAACTTAGCTTGACAGCGCGTGCATTACTTTTGGTTTTCCCCGATTAGACTACAACTAGTCTAATCGCCTGTGCACAATTGGGCTCGGTTGAACATAAGATATTGTTATCATTACGATTCACGGTTTAATGCTTGGCCTAGGAGATTATTGTTCCAACAAGCTAAATCTCTAGGTATAGCAGCTAGCGCGAGTGTGACAGCGTGGATGAAATGGGCACAAGCATGAAGAATACCATCCATTGTCTTCCGCTTCTTCCTGTTGAGGGTCGCGGGGGGCTGAAGCCTATCCCAGCGGCTACGGGCGAGAGGGGGGTTCACCCTGGACAGGTCGCCAGTCCATTGCATTCACACTCACATTCTTATTGTCTTTGGATTTTGGGAGGAAGCCCGAGGGCCATAGAGAACCCATTTGCGTGTCTTTGGACGGTGGGAAGAAGCCAGAGTACCAGAGAAAACCCACGCAGGCACAGGGTGAACTTGCAAACTCCACACAGACAGAGCCCGTACCCGCGCTGGGACTCGAACCTAGAACTTTCTTGCTGTGAGGGGACAGCGCTAACCACCGTGCCGTTGAAGAATACCAACATGCTGTTTCACCAGCTTGTGGTCGATTGCCCTGATGGTACAGATCCAGTTTTCATGAACAACCTCGAAGCAAAACCACTGCCGTGGGCGTCAAAGTTGGAAAAGTCACTGCGGTCGAAATGATTCGAACACACAACTAACTTAGCCTCGTACTTTTCTGCTGGTGTTCCAAGGATAAAGTCCGACCATTTCTTTCTCAACTCTTTCTTGGGCAGCGTTGACATCTTGATCGCCACAATAACACAGGCACAAACTTGTTGTGCCATGTTAGCAACTTGCTGTTGGCGACCTGCTGAGACGGGCTCCGCTACCTGTTAGTCGCAAAATTCTGCGGAATCAACTGCCAACACGCGGGCGGTCGTGAGCCCGAGATGGAATGTCCAATGAATATTCATTTGGACAAGGAACGTCAGTTTGGTTGGCTTTTTCTGATTCGCTCTTTTATCTGCCTATTTTCTTTCATTGGCTAATGGAGGCAATGGATGTAGAAGAACATTGTCATGTGCAGGATGCACATGCCACTCGGAATGACCGAGTACGAAACAGCTCATCGGCGAATGACACCGTTAGTTATTCCCATCCTGCACATGACAATGTTCTTCTACATCCATTGCCTCCATTAGCCAATGAAAGAAAACAGGCGGATAAACGAGCGAATCAGAAAAAGCCAACCAAACTGACGTTCCTTGTCCAAATGAATATTCGTTGGACATTCCATCTCGGCTCACGAAAATACATGATAAAAAATGAATTGAGATGAATTGATAAATAACATGATGATCATTCAAAGTAGATTTTGGATTTAAAATCCAATGACGCTACTTTTTTTTGGGGGGGGGGGGTGGGAGAGCGGGTCATTTTTGACCCTGTAGGACAAGGGGAGTGAACAGAACTTGGAGATCCCACAAGGGTTGGATTGGAGAAGCGTCTGTTTGAGACTAAGTTGTTTTTGAGGAGACAGCGCCCCCATTGGTTTCTACTGTAGGTGAAATGTGTCACCCCGACTTTAAGGGCTTATAAAATGCAAACTTTTTGAGTCATATTTTAACATATTTTTAGTTAGCATATATATTTATGGAAGTACTAGCGACCTGTCCAGGGTGAACCCCCCTCTCGCCCGTAGCAGCTGGGATAGGCCCCCCCGCGACCCTTAACAGGAAGAAGCGGAAGACAATAGATGGATGGATGGATCTATGATACCTGAAACCTTGGCTAGGATAGGAGTTTATGAGATAAATAGAAAATTTCATAGTTTCAAAAAGACCCAACACTACAGTTCTGTTAAATTTAGCAAATCAAACAAATACAAGTCCAAAAATGAGTCAAAATTTTCATTGTCAGAAACCTGTAGTTTCCTCTTTTCCTCATGCTACTGTGAACAGGCCTTAATAGAGAGACATAACAGAGCAGTTGTTCAGCAGTGTTCCAGTGGGAGTTTCCTGGATGCCAGCATGTGAAAGACTCAGGAGTCATCAGGTGTTTTACACAGAGGGATTCATTTCGTGATAAATGAGCATGGAGGAGACCCAGGAATCATCAACACGAGCGTCACATGAGCAGGTCACCACCCACTTTTATTGATTGGTTCCTGCAAGAATCACTCCTAACGCCATCAGGATGTCATGTTTTGTCCTGCCCTGTCCCAACAGTTGGAGCACAACTACAGCCTGAACTCTGCCACTCCCTTATCCCTCCCTAACAACCTCATACAGACCCATTATTTGGACTGGCCTGATCCCCCTGACCCTCATCAGTCACTCGTAGTGCCTCACACTGGAGGGAATAGGAGCATCTGTGAGCTCTGACTGTTGGGATGCACATCCATGCAATGGAAGAGCTGTTTTAAAGAGGGAATCATTTGACCTCCTGACCTGTGTGGGCAGGTACAGGGGGACGATTCCGTCATGAACAATAATATTACTAAACAAATGGGTCTTTAGCTTCTTTCTAAAGGTGTCCACAGTGTCCTCATCCTCCTTATCTCAGGAGGAGATAGCGTTTGATCGAGTTCCAAAATAGGGACAAAATTGTCCTTTCATGTCCATATTGTGGACTTCCTGTTGGATTTAGGTCACAAGTGTCTCCATATCTTTTGTGGGTCTTGATTAGACGAATAATTGAGTTTTGGTTCCATGTTGCTATGACATTTCTAGGAGCAGTGGTGGGCTGTAGAACGTGTTTCTAGAGATGTCGGTGGCGCTGTGGAGCACATTTTTGGCACTTTAGGGGTTCATTTTGACATTTTATTAAAAAAAAAAGTCACCAGACCGGATGTGCGTGCCAAATGTGGTGAGTTTTAAGTGTGTTTAGGGGTCAAGTTAAGGTTCAAAGTGGCGGCAGAAAAAGAAAAAAACGTTGCAAAAACAATAGGGTCATCGCCCCAAAGTTCCTTTGGGCTCAGGCTCTAATTATTTTGGCAATGTGGGATGACACTGACAGATAAATCTCAACTCAAGTGCAGTAGGAGTGTAGTGTAGAAATTTGCAATGGCGTCTTCAATTTTGAAGCTAAAAAAACATACTGTGGTCACCTCTGGTTGCCTTGCAACTTCAGATAAATAAAACAAAGCTGGTTTAATTGTAACCACCTTTATTTTACATGCAACTGTGGCAATTAGCACGTTCATTAGTGGTGATCTATGCACAAAATCAATAAATGCTTTAAAATGTTTAAAAAGAAATAAAGTTACAATATGCCATAACAATAATCACTGAATTGGAATGGATATTGGGGATCTCAAGTCACTGGCATCTTTATTTCAATCCTGTGCTGAAAAGTTGAGGAACCCCGAGTCTGCTCCTTGAGGATCTTCACACATTCAACCTGCATTAGCTGATGTAGTTGCTAGCTGAAGCACTGACATTGTATGATACAGTAAACTTTTTAGTTGACTGGTGCCTATGTATACAGCAACCCTGGCGTAATTAAGGGTTGTATTTGTCTCCACCTGCGTGAGATCGCTCCAACATTTACACTCCTTTTTAGCTCTGGTTTGCTCTCCTTCATCTCCTGAGGGAAACAGCTTATTGGGATGAAATTCTTCCACTTGGTTAATGAGCTTTTTGATCATGTACCATTTTTTATTGTCTCTGAATAGCTGCCTGACACTGATGCTCATGACAGCGTGAGGAGTAAAGTTGCAGCCGCTAAAGCAAATGACCTAAAAGAGAACGTGTGGGCTCATCCCAGTTTTATGTCAACAATGCTTTGACTCAACAGTTCCATGTTAGTCTATTCTGTCATTAAACACACATCTGTTGTACAGTTGAGATATTTTCTTCTATTATCCTCATGGACTGATTTCAATTTTACCTCACCGCTGAATTCTTAGTGCAATGATCATAAGGCTGCCTCGCTTGTTCTTCCACCAATGGAGGAATTGATGACGAATTCCCACCGTTACCCATCTCGCCCAGCCAGTGTCTGGCACCAAAAAAGCCCATTCATGCAAAGGCAGCAGATGTGGAGGTTGTTGCCACCCTATCAAAACTAATCAATGAGAGAATGGATGATGTTGGGCTACAAATTGCTGGTGTCGGAAAAAATGTGGACTTTGCATGTGAGGAGATAAAAGACGTGAATGGAAGAGTGGGCACTTTGGACCAAAAAAAATCAACAAAGAGGCAGGTCGCATGGACATAAACCAGCAAAGGATTACAGACCTTGAGAGACACTCCAGAAGGTGGAATCTCAGGCTCCCACTTTAACTGTTCTTAAGATTTTGATCGGGAGTGTACACACACACACACACACACACACACACACACACACACACACACACACACACACACACACACACACACACACACACACCTCTTGGAAATTGAAGAGGATTTAATACAATTACAAAAAACACTTAAGACAGTAAAGCACATATGAGTTAGCCTCAATTTATCTGCGCTTCAAAGTGGACAGTAAAAAAAAAGTGTGCAGGATGAATGATAGTGACCTCCAAAAACTGAATGGAGGGCTGACCAGGCTCTACAGAGTCAGGATGAGTTTGGTACTGAGAGAGGAGTCGAGGCCTGAGTAGATGCAGCATGAACCCTTGTTATTGCAGCAGCCAGCTTGGTTTCTCAGCTGGATTGCTTCCATCGGTGTCTGATTCCTCGCCAACGAGCTGGTGGGGAGGACTTCCTCGTCAACCGTAGCTCCCCCTAAGATTTGACAAAGCTCCTCCTCTCAGGAGGAAGGTGGCTTCTCTCCACTGGTCAGGATGGAGAGTCAAGGCTCACAGGAGGGCAATAGTATAGCAACTGTGAGTGGTGATTGATGAATCATGAAAATCAAGAATTTAGATGCTAATGGATAGCAATCACTTAGAGAATAAGATTGTTCAGAGTTATGACAATGAAGAGGCAAGGGAAGCGTAACTACAGACAGAAGCAGTCTAAACATGTTAATATGCATGGGTGTCTATGAGTTTACTGGGTTTTGCTACAAGACAAATGTTTGGAATCCCAGGGTTTGAGGTTGCAGAGGTGAGAAAGACCTGTTGAGTCAGGGGACGAGGACTGGTAAACATCTTAAAACAGAAGCAAGTGTTGATATAAGTGGTGAATTAGAAAGGTGGAGAGGGGAACTGTTCTGCTCCCCTTTCAGAATTAAGTGTTCTGAAGGGGTTAGTCCAGACATCCTGAGGAAGGAAAAAAAAGGGGGGCTGGTACACTGTAGCAGGCTCAGCACCAGACACCAACGAACAAAGGTGAAGGGGATGTCCTCCTCGTCTGCCATGTCATCCCCGATCCCCATTGTCCAGCTGGTCCAGAGTGCCTGGATCCCAGCTAGTCTTCAGCAGCACAGCACCTGTCTGGGAGTAAAGGGACTCCACCCCAGTGAGTTCCCCTGAAGGGAGCAGAGAGACCATGACCACAAATTGAAAAACAGATGTGTGAAAAATGACCCCCCTTCCCTGAGGACATACCTGTGTAGTTGCCAGGCTTGGTGTAATTCAGCCAGCGTCTTACTCAGGAACTCCTGGGTGAGCTGCATAGCTGTCAAGTCTCCCGTTTTGGCCGGGAAACTCCCGTATTTTACCCCTCTTTCCCGCCCTCCTCCCGTTTTAGTATTCTCCCGTAAATCTCCCGTATTACAATGAAAAAAAAAATCCTCTGCTGAACTCTTACACTAGCCTCGCGAGAATTGCCACCTGCAGTAGTCTGGGTGGCAGTTGTCGCGAGGTTAGTGCCGACGGCGGGAAACAAACAAAAGAGAGATGGATCACGGACGTGACACCGAAGGCATTCCTGCCAAAAAAACTAAGTCTTCCTGTAAATACCTCGATAAATGGAACTCTGAATTTACCTTTCTAATGAGGAGCAGAAAGGGGGATAGCCGCGCTTTCTGTAGGATTTGTAATAGCGACTTTAGTGTCTCCCACGGAGGAAGGAATGATGTCAGCCAGCATGAGAAATCCGCCAAGCACAAGCGCGGGCTCGAGGCACGGAATCATGCCCAGGCGATGTCAGTATTTCTGACTAGAAATACCGCGGAGGCAGACCAGGTCACAAATGCGGAGGTTAAAATGGCAATGCTGTGTGCCAAAAACAACGTTGCTTTTACTTTCTGCGATGACTTCAACAAGTGTGTAGCTGAGATGTTCCCGGATATTATAATGTAGGAATTTTCACAGCATTTCAATGTCAACAAAGGTAGGCCTATCAGATTCTGATCACCTAATTTTAGTTAGTAAGTGGTTGACAAGTTGTTTTTAGATATCTTTTACACCTGTCTTAAGATGTAAGGGATACTGGAGCTTAATTGGGGTGGTGGGATGGCTTGCAGCGATCACCAGAAAATTTCCCTTATTTTCAAATCCAAAACTTGACAGGTATGGTGAGCTGGTTGAAGCCGTGCTCCATCTGGGGACTGTAGCAGCGCAGTGTCCCCTGCTGGCTGCACTGAGGCCCTGGCTCAGTATCGTTCCACCTCACCAGTCTCTCCAGCAGGTATGTAAACGTTTTGTTCATGTACTGCCATATATTTTTTGTCACCCACAGTTCCACTACTATGTGAGTGCATTTACGGTACTACCCAACCTGTATTGCGGTATGCGCGGGCTCTACCCAGCAGTCTGTTATGTGAACGGCCGTTGCTACAGCGTGTTATTGTTTCGCCTGCAATTCTATCAAGTAAATGACAGACAGACAGACAGACAGACAGACTACTTTATTAATCCCTTTTGGACGTTCCGCCAGGGAAATTGCACTCTCCTCAACAAACATTCACAGCACTGTTACCATAGAATGGACTAAAAATAGCAAAGAAGAGGAAACAAAGACTATATATATATATATATATATATATATATATATATATATATATATATATATATATATATATATGCATATTTACATGTGCATAGTGAAAGGAATAATCAAAATATTAATTGTTCTTAATTGTTATTATAACAATAATATAATTATAACAATAATAATGATGATGATATAATATAATGATGATTATATAATATAATCAAAAAATATAACAATAGTTATAATAATAATAATAATGATAATAATAATAATAATAATAGTAGCAGCAGTAGTAACAAGAATAATAATAATAATAAAAATAATAATATACAGTCTCTTATACTGCAAATGAGTGTCTGGTTGTTATCAAGGCAAGCTAATGGTGCTCAGCCCTCTCCTACAGTCCTTCTGTTGGCCCTCCCCCCCTCCGTGAGGAGTTTAACAGTTTGATGGCTTGGGGGATGAAGGAGTTCTTCAGTCTGTTGGTCCTGCACTTGGGGAGGAGCAGCCTCTGGCTGAACAGGCTTCTCTGGCTGGTGGTGACAGTGTGCAGAGGGTGGCTGACATTGTCCAGAATGTCCAGCAGTTTGTCCAAATTTCCTCTCTCTTCTACTGTTGCCAGAGGGTCCAGCTTCATCCCAACCACTGAGCTGGCCCGCCTGATCAGCTTCTCCAGCCTGGAGAGGTCTGCCTTTGTCACACTCCCTCCCCAGCACACCACAGCGTAGGACAGGACGCTGAAGACCACAGACTGATAGAACATCCACAGGAGCCTCCTGCAGATGTTGAAGGCTCTCAGCCTCCTCAGGAAGTACATCCTGCTCTGAGCCTTCTTGTACAGCTGCCTCGTGTTACTTGTCCAGTCCAGCCTGTTGTCCAGCCACAGCCCAAGATATTTATAGGTCTGTACGACCTCGACCTCCTCCGTTCCTATCAGAACTGGTCTAGGACTGGGTCTGTCCCTCCCAAAGTCAATGACCAGCTCCTTAGTTTTGGAGGTGTTGAGCTGCAGGCTGTTGTTGTGGCACCAGGCAACAAAGTTCCTCACCAGGCACCTGTACTCCTCCTCTTCATTGTCCCTGATACACCCCGCGATGGCTGTGTCATCTGCGAACTTCTGGATGTGACACAGTTCAGAGTTATAGCAGAAGTCCGCGGTGTAAAGGGTGAAGAGGATAGGGGACAGTACAGTCCCCTGCGGAGCACCGATGCTGCTGACCACAGTGTCAGACGTGATGTCCTTCAGCCTGACGAACTGTGGCCTGTCAGTGAGGTAGCTGGATATACAAGCAATCAGGCCAGGGTCCACTCGCATTCGTATGAGCTTGTCCTGTAGTGCAGGGGGCTGGATCGTATTAAAGGCACTTGAGAAATCCAGGAAGAGGATCCTCACTGTGCCTTTCCCCTTGTCCAGATGCGAGTGGGCTCGGTGTAGCAGGTAGAGGACTGCGTCCTCCACACCGACCTTCCCCCAGTAGGCAAACTGTAGAGGGTCCTCAGCATGCTGCACCTGAGGCCTGAGGAGGTTGAGGAAGAGCCGCTCCAGAGTCTTCATCAGGTGTGAAGTTAGTGCCACCGGTCGGAAGTCGTTCAGCTCGCTGAGCCGGTTCTTTTTAGGAACTGGAACGATACATGACGTCTTCCATAGGGTGGGCACTTTCCCGAGCTGCAGACTCAGGTTGAAGACCCGTTGTAGCGGCTCCCCCAGTTCAGCAACACAGGTCTTGAGGAGCCGGGGACACACTCTGTCTGGTCCCGCTGCCTTTCGGGGCCGAAGCTTCCTCAGTTCTCCTCTCACCTGGTCAGCTGTGAAGCAAGGAGGGGGTTGTGGAGATTGTGAGAAGGGGGGGGGGGTGGTGGAGGGAGGGGTGGAGGGGGGCTGTTCAGTTGCTGTGGAGGGGGAGGGGCGGTGGGCCATGGAGTAGGAAGGAGGCTGCTCAGCTGTTGCAGAGGGGGAGGGGGGGGGGGGCGTTGGAGGGTGGTGTGAGGTGGACTGGCTGAACCTGTTGAAGAACTTGTTCAGGTCATTTGCTCTCTCCACCCCTCCCCCCTCCGTGCTGGCCCTGGCTTTGTGGCCGGTGATGGTTTTGACACCCTCCCAGACCTCCCTCAAGTTGTTCTCCTTCAGCTTTTGCTCCACCTTCCTCCTGTAGGACTCCTTTGCCTCCTTCAGGCAGCGTTTCACCTCCCTCTGTGCTGCTCTCATCTCCTCCTTGTCCTTTGTCCTGAAGGCCCTCTTCTTCCTGTTGAGGACATCCTTGACTTCGTGTGTTATCCATGGTTTGTTATTTGGATAACACCGAACAGTCTTGGTGGGGGCAACCACATCTGCACAGAAGTTGAGGTAGTCTGTGAGACAGTGAGTCATCCCATCTATGTCCTCATCATGTGCACCCAGCAGTACATCCCAGTGTGTGGTGTTGTAGCAGTCTCTCAGGGCCTCCTCTGCTGCAGGAGTCCATCTCTTGATGGTGCGGGTAGAGACTGCCTGTCAGGGGGGTGTACTGGGGCTGTGCATGCACCAGGTTGTGGTCCGACTTGCCCAGTGGGGGGAGGGCGGTGACTCTGTATGCCTCCTTAACGTTGGAATACAGTAGGTCAATCGTCCTGTTCTTCCTTGTGGGACAGTCGACAACCTGATGGAAAGCAGCCAGGGTAGAGTCCAGGGTGATATGATTGAAGTCTCCAGAAATGATCATGAAGGCCTCAGGATGTTGGGTCTGCAGCCGTGCAGTGACACTGTGGATCCTTTCACGTGCAGTGGCCGCGTCCGCCGTCGAAGGGATGTACACACAGAGGGAGATCACGTGACTGAACTCCCTCGGCAGATAATATGGCCTCATGCTAACGGCTAGCAGCTCCAGATTAGGGCAACACAAAACCACCTTCACTGAGACATGGCCAGGGTTACACCAATGGTTGTTGGTGTAGATAATAAGTCCCCCACCTTTGCTTTTCCCGCATGCCCTCATGTCCCTGTCCGCTCTCACCGCAGTGAAACCTTGCAGGTCAACGTTAGCATCCGGTATAATATCGGTTAGCCATGTCTACGTTAGGATGAACAAGCTGCACTCACGGTAGATCCGCTGTTTTTCCAGAGCGACAAACTCGTCTATCTTATTCGGTAGCGAATTGACGTTGCCCATAATCACGGAGGGAATCGATGGTTTGAAGCGCCTCCGGTTTCGTGCCAGCTGCGCCTTTAGCTTAGCCCCAGCTTTGCAGCCTCGGTAGCGTCTCCGCAGCTCCACTGGGATGTTGTGTCTGTGTCCCTGTTTGAAGTTTTTAAGAGCAATTACTCTAGAATAAGCGAGAGTGTTGGCTCTCATTTGTAAAGTTGCCGTATCCATAGGATATACGTTTATGAACTTCTCAAGGAAGTAAAGGTAAGAAAAGGAAACAAAAAGAACAAAAAGAACAGTAGAAACAAAAACAGTGCTCAGAGCGTTCGGAGTGGCTGCCGTTTCCTACAGCGCCATCTTGGACGCCATCTTCATTCAAGTGTAAATATATTAATACAAAGAAGAAGGTTGTCGTTACTGAGTTATCAGGTAAGCCTGGAACTGGAGGAGGAAGCAAGAAGTTTGATGGACAGAGACGAAAAGTACATGAGCTGTACGCAGTGAATGACTTGTCTCACCTGGGATGATCCCCCCCCACTGGTGTAAAGGCTCACCCCCTTCGGATCCTGGATGCGGGCCGTGGATGATGCGTCCTCCAGATCACCATCCAGGATGATGTCAATGAGGATGCCTGTGGTTTCTGTCAGGTCCCAGGAGTTCCATCTCCAGCTTTGCTGGTCCAACAGCAGCAGTGGCAGGCCAGCTCCCTGAGTGTCAGTGTCAGCCTAGCGTCCCTTTCTTACTGAGACTGCTTGGCCTCCACTAGGCAGCCATGTCACCCCCATTCCACTAAAAAACAAAAAAAAACAAATCAAGGACAAGCAAGTCATGAAGGTAGCATACAGCTGCTGACACCCCTCACGAAGTGAGGACACACATCCAGGCGCACCAGCTGATCCCAGCCGCATCCGATCCATCGAAATCTGCGGCCGGGACCCCCAAGATCCAGATGACAGGTACTTAACTTACTTACTCACTTACAGTGTCTAAACCTTGTCGGTCTGCGTGATCTTTGACAGCCACTGACAGCTGTAGTGTCTGTCTAGCTGGTTTCACGCTTGTGTGGCTCTTTGGCTCCGTGATGGTGGCTCCCCTCCCTGCAGCCACTCAGCATTGGCACTTTAAGTAGATCACCCAACGTCCAGACTGGACACTTTCCTGGGAATGTCTTTGTCTCTGACGACACCTTTTTCTTCCAGGAGATGGCGGCCGTTCACGCGTTTGCCTTCCTTCTGCCCCGCTGAAGGACTGGCCCCTGCTGTGCTGCCTGCGGAGGTGAGAGAACAATGGGGAGGATCCACGGGAGGGAGGCCAACGATCGGTCAAAGGTGAGCAGGCTGACGAGCCCAGAGTAAAGTCTTTTAAAAACAGCCTGAACCACCTCTGCTCTCTCCGTTAACCTTCGTGATGGAGCCTGGGAAGCGTTTGTTTAAGGCCAAACACCTGAAGGAGCCAGAGGAGGAGGAGGAGGAGGACGACTCTGATCCAGGTGTGTACAGCAGCTTGAAAACTGTTTGTTTTTTTGTCCCCCCCCCCCCCCCCCGCTTCAAAAAGGACAAGACAGTGTGGCAGCACAGACAGCTGTGAGCTGTCATTCCTAATTGGCAATTGCACAGCCAACCACCGGAGGCGCCCTCACTCATAACAGGGGCGATTCCCTCCCTGCCCCATCTCTCTCTCTCGCTGCTCCTGACGGGTGACGTCATTTCCGCGCCGGATGTTTTGCTTCGGACAGGTAACGCGGCTTGTCTGCTCACCTGCTGCTCTTGGCTCACGTTGCATTGAGCTAATGATTGTGTATTGTGCTGCAGAGCGGCCGATTTGGTGCCCTCCAGGCTCGTGTGTGTGTCACCTAAATGGCCTCCTGTGGTAAGTTTCTCCCTCTTTGCCTGTAATCGTTACTGATCATTAACGCGGCTAACTTTAGCCTGATTGTAGGTGGACGCTGGTAGCTGCGCGGTACTCTCTCCCTCTTCTGGTGTGCGTGTGTCCTAGTGGTCAATCCGCTAACTGATAGCCAGCCCTCAGCCAATGGTGTGCGAGTGACGGCAGCACCAGCAGAACGGGTCCGCGTCTTGAACTAAGCGACTAACGCGCCATCTACGGAGGACTGCTGCTGCTTTGTCTCTATTACATTTTGTTTTTTATTGTTTTGTCTCCTTTATAGTTTGTTTCCTGCATTGTGCCTTTGTTGTAGGCCTTTGTTGTATTTTGCTTTCTGCATTTCCTTGTTTCTGTTTTCTTTTTGTTGTCTTTGCTTGCGCCA
Source organism: Aulostomus chinensis (assembly GCF_037954235.1). Lineage (NCBI taxonomy): Eukaryota > Metazoa > Chordata > Actinopteri > Syngnathiformes > Aulostomidae > Aulostomus > Aulostomus chinensis. Next base: position 19,318,154 of record NC_141340.1, read on the forward strand.
AGGTTTTATCATCTTCCTTGTTACAATTTTAATGTAATGACTGAAATGTGGGGTTAGCCCCCCCCCTATTGTTTATTTCTGTTTTGTTATTTCTGGCTTAATTTGTTAATATCTTGGGTTTTGCCATCTTGGTAGAACAGTGGGTTATTCTTTCAGCCTTTGCCTTTATTTCTTTTGTTTGTAGTTTGTGTTGTGTAGTTTCTGATTTGTATAATTTTTGGATATTTGATTGTTGAATTTTGTTGCGACCCCACTAATTTCTTTTTGTTTCTCCTTAGTTGCTGAGGTCCGGTGGTGGTGGTGACCTGGTGGCGGGGACCCCCCTTCCCCCTTTTGTGTGCTGTGCTCCCCTGGGTTTGGGGTATCCTCACAGTGTGTGTGTGTGCTGTGTGTGTGATTGTCACTTGTGTCTAGGTGTTTATAATTTGGGATCCTCTGCATGAGTCGGTAGGCCACGCACCCTGGTAAGCCTCAGCTTTAAATTAGTTTCCCTCCTGACTTGCCCCTGTGTGAGTGGTGTTTTAGTGTTTTAAATAAAAAGCATGCTTGTTTCTACAGACGTGTCTCCTGCCTTGAGTAAACTTACTTGCGTGTCTTAATGGTGAATTTGAATGAAACCTATCTCCTGGGGCGAAACTCCCCAGGTGGCGTTGTCGGTTTAGCTTATTATCTGAACAAAAACTCTTGTACTTCATCACCCCCGTCTCGCCACAACAGTATGGGTGCAGTACACGGCCAGCTGCGTGTGTCGCTCCATGCGGAATATTATTAATAGTTGTGTGTCTTTAGCAGGGTTCACCTCCTCTGATGTACAAGGCCAGCCAGGAACGGGAGAGGAAGGAGACGCCACAAGCGGCGACGGCCGCACCCTTCAGCCTCCTCCTCCGCATCCAGGCAGCCGCCGGAGCCGGCCGCGTCGCCCCCCCAACCCTCCTCCTCCTCCTCGTCCGCCAGGGTCCCCACCAGGGATACACAGGAGGAAGAAGAAGGAGAAGGACAGGAAGCTCCTTGCCCAGACTGACCAAGCCATGGCCCCGGGGGAACCCCTGCTACGTCTGCGGGCAACCCCAGCACCTGGACTCGGACCACGCCTTCTACCGGGGGCGCTTCTTCTGCCCCATGGGGGACGAGGGACAGAGGACTGCTGAGCAGTGGCTACAACAACAGTGGGAGAGCCACGCGCCGTCTGTCCCCAGAACCACCCCCTGGCGTAACCGGAAGCGGGTCGCCGCAGAGGAGGAGGAGGAGGAGGGTTGGCGAGTAAGTCCCACAAGATCCACGTCTGCCAGCTCTGTGGCCAGCCGCAGACCAAAGACTACGGGCACAGTGCTTTCAGCGGTCTTGCGAGCTGTGGCAGTGGCAAAACCACAGAGAGATTCTATGCCCTGTTGCAGGGACTGCACCCTGACCTCTGGCTGGCGAGGAAAAGAGCCGGCCAGAGAGAAAACAATTGAGGTTTTTGAAAATAAAATGTATCGGTATTGCAAAGCCCTGGTGTTGTGTTTTTTTTGCTTGTCATACTTTGATCGTTCGTTTTGATTTATTTGTAACATAAACATTGAGAACAAATCTATCTATATATGTGTGATATATGTATAAATATATATTTATATATTACATACTATGTAATATATATGTTCCACACAATATGACACACTATGTAATATATATTATAGGTATTACACGTGTGGACGGATGGCTCGACGTTTGATAAACCACGACGACCAGCGCCTCCCTCAGTCTCCACGACGAATAACACAGCGCCTCCCTCAGTCTCCACAACGAATACCACAGCGCCTCCCTCAGTCTCCACGACGAATAACACAGCGCCTCCCTCAGTCTCCACGACGAATAACACAGAGCCTCCCTCAGTCTCCACGACGAATAACACAGAGCCTCCCTCAGTCTCCACGACGAATAACACAGCGCCTCCGACGGTCTCCAAGTCGGCGCGCGGCTAATTTGAATAGGCTGTTCTTTTTGTCAGCCGGCCAATCGGCGGCTCGCTTTAACCAGCAGATTTTTGGATTGGTCGACAGGATCTACCTACCTTTTTCCGGCACCGCTCGACATTTTCCGTCACTCTTCTTCTGTGACTCAGAGAGGTAAGTCTTGCTGCGCCCTTCCTCCCGCTACTAAGACGAAAAGCTTTATCACACCGAATTACAGACTTTGTGGGTGTTGTATCGTTGATCTGTCTTGCTACTGCTTGCACTTCATCACACCCAATGACAGTCTACTTGGCGTGTGTCTCGCACCGTTGATATTTCTTGCAACTGTTTTGAGGTTTGCGGCTTCTGCAAGCGCACTTTGTACTGTCCATTTGAATGAATGAATGAATGAATGAATGAATGGAAAATATGAGACTTGATATGGGTTCCATGCAAACGTCCTACTTGAAGCAATAAACATCACATATTTATGTCGGTGTCGTGTCCGAACGTGTAGCTCCCGTTTGTGTGTCTTAACGTGGACGGAAGTACAGCGTTTTCCACTGCCGTGGACGCCAACAGTTCCGCGATATTTTTTTAATCTGTTGATGAATATACATTGCTCATTATACTTGAAGGAATGAATGAGGCAGGCGCTGTGTGGCAAAGAGTGCATTTTCTGTAATTTGTGCGTGTGTGTGTGTGCGCCCGCGTGGGTGCGTTTGATTACAGGCGTCATGCTAAAAGAGGGTGTTTTGCGTGACTCTTTGCAGAATGGATTACAAACCCGTATTCCGATTTCACGGAGCTACGTCAAGCGAGCTCACCCTGGCTCCAACGCCTGCAGCGAGATGGCTGGCCCAAGCTGGGAAAGTGAAGGTCATGCAGGTCAAGAAGCCCGACCTGGTGAGGGAGGACGCGAAGACCCGTGTGCTCCAGGCCGGAGGTGACCCTGGTTGCTTCCAGCTGGTGCTCAGTGAGAGCGAGCTCCAGTTTGGCAAATACCAGGGGCAGACGTTCAAGTGGCTCCTGAGCAACGACGTGGGCTACGCCAGCAGCCTCCTGGTTGCTCACATGCAGGAGAGGGACAGCGAGTCGCTCCTGGCTGCAAACAAGGACGCCCTCGCCTCCTACGCTCGTCTCTTCCCAGAAACGGCCGCCACCATCGAGAGGCGTAGGATGTGCGAGGGGCACTCGTCGGTGCGAGGCATGGACGGGGCCGTCGTGGGTTTCGGCGCTCACTGCGAGGTGACCCTGCGGGACCTGTACGACTCCCCCCTCGGCGAAAGGAGATCGTAAGTGTTGCTCTCTTGAGGTGCGTCCAGTTCAAGTGACGGGACGGCCAGGCCTTGACTGTTTGTTGTCTCGCTGTCTGCAGTTATGTGCAGTGGGTGAAGAGGCAGAGGGTGAGGCCTGGGTCGCGTATGTATGTGCTTCAGACATACATACTGGGCAGGGATATGGAAGCTGGAGCACCAGCCTCCTCCCACCAGCCGGCACAGCAGCCCTCATTCAGTAAGTTCCTCCTGTTCCTACACATTTCGCCCGTGTGAGCGCACTTGACTTGTGTACTTATTCTTTTCCACGTGCGACTACAGGCGCCACATCTGTCGCCCCCTCTGAGTCTTCCGACATAGATCTACTCACCGCTGCCATGGAAGTGGAGTCTCGTAAGTGAATATTGACTCGTGGTGTGTGTGTGTACACGTCCTGGTGTGTGACCCTTGTGTGTTTGTGTGTCATATACAGAGATTGGTGACACTGGGCCAGCTGTCACTCCACCCAAACCCTCCCTCTTCCGGACCCCCCCTCCCCCTGGCGAGCCCGCGGGGGATGAAGGAGGACGGCCCGAGACCCCTGCCCCATCCTCCTCCGGTGCACAGGTACAGAGATGTATATCACGCATGACAAAGAGCTGAAACCTAAAAGCTAGAGATCGATGTCTCGACATAACCGCTGACTGATCAATGTGACGCTTGCAGCTGCTGCCCAAGGGCTGGAGGCAGACGCTGCCGGAGGAGAACCACGAATGGCTGGGCCGGGCCCTCTTCATGCGGGATGCCAGAGGGAGATCGGTCCTCACCCCGGACCTCCGCATGTGGTGGCACCCCCCCGGGCCCCGTCCGCTGTACGCGCAGCCCCCCGCCTCTCACCACGCCTTCTATCAGAGCCGCTTCTGCCTTTGGCTGCCCTACAAGTTGTGGGCATACAGGCTGGTGTGCCCCGACTGCAGCCACCGACTGGTTGGAGCCGGGCTGTACAGGACGGTGCGGAGAGTCCTGGACATGACGGGCTGGTACTTCATTGGCACCGAGTACCTCGAGTGCGGCTCGTGCCAGCGGAAGTACGCAGCCTGGGCGCCCTGCGTCGTGGAGCAGCTGGCCCAGCCCCACCAGGAAATGTTCCCGGCCGTCCTCACCTACAAGTAAGCGGCGGCGGCACGACAACACACTCGGGACGTGAAAACGCATGAAACGCAGGCCTGAATACTGACAGCGTTCTACGATCGTAGCACTTGTTGTTGGTGTCGGGGTGTCATGTGATAACGCCTGTTTGACATTCAATTCATCCATCCTCCTTTGACAGGCTGTCCTGTGACAAAGCGGTCATCGGGCAGCTCAAGGAGCGCACCCTGGGCAACTCGGCATCCCGCCTCCGCGCCACCCTGGAGGAGCAGCACTGCCGGGACTGGATGACCAGGTCCATGTTGTACCTGTCGGTGCTGCGCAAGCTCGGGGTGCCGGGTTTCCAACAACATCCCGGGCGCGTGTCGCTCCCGCCCATGCACCCGGTACCCTCCGTCCACTGGCTCCTCTCCGTCTACGTACGAGAAGCCCTCACTCGTCTGATGGAGACCAAAGCCAGGGTCACGTCCATCTTTGGAGACATCTTAAAGATGGACTCCACCAAAAAGGCAAGCTGTCACATTTTTGGTCAAGTGTGGACTGACTGGTGCTGACAGGTGACTGGGGGAGGAAAAAAAAAAGGGAGGGAATTACTCACATTTCTCCTCCATCGCAGATGACCAAGAAGCTCGCGGGGGAAGGCGCCGGGACGGCCGAATGGGTGACCAATGTGGGCAACGAGCACGGGCAGGTGCTCATCTCCGTCCTCACCGCCGCTGAGGGGGGCGGGCTTGCGCCCATGGCGGACGGGCTGGTGCGGAGGTACAGGGAGGCTGGACGGGACCCTCCTCGGATCCTGTACGTGAACCGGGACTGCTGCGGCACGGGCGGCGCACCTTGCAAAGTAAGGGCTTGAAGTGTGTGTGTGAGAAAGAGAGAGAGTGTCGGTGCCTGCATACACGTGTCATGTTTTCCTTCTCCAATGCATCTTCCTTTCCTTCTGCAGGTGGCGGCCATGCTTGCGGACTGGGAACAGCTGGTGGTGCGCCTGGATGTGTGGCACCTCATGCGCCGCTTGGCTAGAGGCATCACCACCGACAGCCACCAGCTTTTTGCCACCTTCATGGCCCGCTTGTCCTTCGCCATGTTTGAGTGGGACGGCGGGGACGTGGCCCGCCTGGTGGAGGCCAAGCAGTCGGAGCAGGGGAGGGACGCCAGGGTGACACCCACGCCCAGGGAGCTGGCCCGCCACTGCCGCCGTCGGACCAGGGGAGCCCGAGTGACGGAGCAGCTCATCCAGGAGCTGCTGGACTCCTTCTGGGACCTGACGGACACTAGGGGGGTCCCGCTTCTTGACCGCGGCAGGATGGAGGACATCTGGAGGACGCAGCGTCGCCACCTGGCTTGCATCCAGGATCCGGAGGGGGTGAGCCTGTACGCGAAAGTGGGGGAAGTCACCAGAGCGGGGGTCAAGCTTCCCGTTTTTCGCTGCGCCAGAGGCTCCAGCTCCCTGGAGTCGTTCCACCTCCACCAGTGCCGTTTCATCCCAGGTGAGACGCGTCATGAAATGCATCTTTCATCTCTCACGCTCTTTGCGTCCGTCCTCCTCTAACTTCTTTCTCCCCTCCCTCCCTCGCAGGCACGAGCGCCAGCGCCCTCCACTTCCAGGTGTACCTGCTGGAGGGACTGGTGAGGTGGAACGAGAACCGAGGCAGGGCCTCGGTGCAGCCAGTCCGCCGGACGACGCTGCGCTGCTACAGTGCCGCGTTTCAGCACGGCTTCAACCAGCTGACCCAGGAGTTCCTGGGTCAGACGCTGATTGAAAATTACACCCCGCCCGGGGAGTACACAGGTATACTGTCAGGGAGGAGCGCTCACTCACACGCACGCACGCGCCTATTTAACATTTGAGGTCATGGCCTGTCTTTCCTCCCTTCAGGGGAACTCATCGGGGTGGAGTACCTGTTCTCCCAGACGGGCGCCGTGCTGATTAAAACCGGCCAGGATCCAGACACTCCAGACCAGCTGGACCAGGCGGAACAGGGGCCCGAGATGCCTGACGAGGGCTACCAAGAGGAGGAGGAGGAGAGTCTGGCGGACATCGGCTTCTTCTCTGCCACTCACTTGTTTGATCTGCTGCCGCCGCCACAACAGCCTCAGCCTGGCGCACCCCTGCCCGCTGCCGCTGCCTCCTCCTCCACCACCATCACATCTGCTGCTGCATCAAGCTCCACCTCGCAGGCTCCATCACCCCCCTCCTCCTCCTCTTCCACCGCTCCATCGGCCTCCACCTCTCAGGCGCCATCGCCCTCCGACTCTCAGGCTCCAACGACATCTGCTGCCGCCTCCACCTCCACCTCCTCGCATCCTGTACCCAGCAGCACAGCCTTCTACAGGAGGCTGCGCGAGGAGCAGTCACGACGGGACCAGGAAGAAGGTGCTCTCTTCCTCAAAAAGCCCAGGAAGTCCCCTTCGCGGTTCCTGTGCTCGCGCTGTGGCCAGCCGAAAACTAAAGAGTACGGCCACAGCCGCTATGGAGGAGAGCACTTCTGTTCTCAGGCTGAGGGTCGCACCGTGGAGGACTGGCTAGCGGAGAAGAGGAGCAAGGACCCCAAAAAGGTGCGTTGGTCAATTTCCCCTACAAAAAAATAAATAAATTGTATTCTTCTTCTTCCTCTTGTTTTGTTGGTCATTGCCAACACTTTTGTTCTCGTTGCCGTCGTCATCATCTGCAGAAGTAACGCGGCCGGTCCCGCTCTGCCTCCCACATCTGATCCATCGAAACCTGCTGCCGGGACCCCCAAGATCCAGATGACAGGTACTTAACTTACTTACTCACTTACAGTGTCTAAACCTTGTCGGTCTGCGTGATCTTTGACAGCCACTGACAACTGTAGTGTCTGTCTAGCTGGTTTCACGCTTGTGCGGCTCTTTGACTCCGTGATGGTGGCTCCCCTCCCTGCAACCACTCAGCATTGGCACTTTAAGTAGATCACCCGACGTCTAGACTGGACACTTATCTGGGAATGTCTTTGTCTCTGACGACACCTTTTTCTTCCAGGAGATGGTGGCCGTTCACGCGTTTGCCTTCCTCCTGCCCCGCCGAAGGACTGGCCCCTGCTGTGCTGCCTGCGGAGCTGAGAGAACAATGGGGAGGATCCACAGGAGGGAGGCCAATGATCGTTCAAAGGTGAGCAGGCTGACCAGCCTAGACTTAAGTCTTTTAAAAACAGCCTGAACCACCTCTGCTCTGTCCGTTAGCCTTCCTGATGGAGCCTAGGAATCGTTTGTTTGAGGCCAAACACCTGGAGGAGCAGGAGCAGGAGGAGGAGGAGGACGACTCTGATTGAGGTGTGTACAGCAGCTTGAATGTTTTTTTTTTTTTTCCCTTTTAAAGGGACTAGACAGTATGGGTGCAGTACACGGCCGGGTGCGTGTGTCGCTCTGTGCGGAATATTATTTATAGTCGTGTCTTTAGCAGGGTTCACCTCCTCTGATGTATGGAGCCAGCCAGGGACGGAAGAGGAAGGAGATGCCACAAGCGGTAGCAGGCAGCAGCTTCCCAAGAGCTGTAAGCGGCGACGGCCGCAACCTTCAGCCTCCTCCTCCTCCTCCGCATCCAGCCAGCTGCTGCTGAACCTTGCTGCATGGCCCCCCCTACCCCATCCCACCCCCTCCTCCTCCTCCTCCTCGTCCGCCAGGCTCCCCACCCGGGTGACCCTACAAAGGAGGAAGAAGAAGGAGGAGAAGGACATGGAGCTCCTCGCCCAGACCGACCAAGCCATGGCTCCGGGGAAACCCTGCTACTTCTGCGGGCAACACCAGCACCTGGAATCAGACCACGCCTTCTACCGGGGCGCTTCTTCTGCCCAATGGAGGACAAGGGGAAGAGGACTTCCGAGCGGTGGCTGCGACAACAGTGGGAGAGCCACTTGCTGTCTGTCCCCAGAACCACCTCATGGCGTATCAGGAAGCAGGTCGCTGAGGAGCAGGAGGAGGGTCGGCGAGTCCCCGCCCGTCAGTCCCACAAGCCTCACAAGATCCACATCTGCCAGCTCTGTGGCCTGCTGATGACCAAAGACTACGGGCACAGTTTTTTCAGCGGTCTTACGAGCGATGGCGGCAAAACCACAGAGAGATTCTGTGCCATGCCGCAGGGACTGCACCCTGACCTCTGGCTGGCGAGGAAAAGAGCCGGCCAGAGAGAGATCAGCTGAGGTTTTTGAAAATAAAATATATCGGTATTGCAAAGCCCTGGTGTTGTGTTTTTCTTGCTTGTCATACTTTGATAGTTCCTTTTTATTTATTTATAACAAACATTTATAACATAAATCTACATCTGTATTATATATATATTAAACATGTGGACGGATGGATAGATAGTTGATAAACCGCGAAGAACAGCGCTTCCCTCGGTCTACACGACAAATAACAGCGCCTCCTAGCCGGTGCGTGGGTAATTTGAATAACGGCGCTCCCGTTGGTCCTTTGCCGGCGGGGCGAGTGGCCAATTGGGAGGCCGGCTGGAGCGTATCGTTCCACATGAACCAGCGGAGTCTTGTGTAGTGGTAAGAGTCCAGTGCTGTCTTCATCATGTCCACATGGTGATTATTGAGACTTCACTGTTTTTTGTTATTATTGGATCTTCTCTGTCTGTGCCAGGTACAGCGAGCGCTGTAAATTGGCTGAGACACAAGCCGTCGTGGTAAATGTGACAGGGTTCAGTGCAGAAAGAAAAGCAGCAGAGCCTCTACCTTCTGCCATGGCTCTGCTGCAGGACCCATCGCTGCCCCACCAGCCTCTGGAAACACAGCACCCAGAGGACATGTCTGGTCGGGCAGACACTCACCGTGGGCCCCTGGCACCCCAAGTGTTTCATGCCCTCGAGGCCAGTGCCACTTCTACTGCAGCAGCCGCCACCTCAGCCTCCTCCACCACCACCCCATCTGCTGCTGCATCAAGCTCCACCTCTCAGAACCCATCGCCCCACTCCTCCTCCTCCTCTTCCACCGTTCCATTGGCCTCCACTTCTCGGGCTCATTCAGCCTCCACCTCTCAGGCTCCATCTGCATCTGCTGCTTCCTCTGCACTGTCCACCTCCACCTCCTCACAAGCTGTACCCCGCAGCACATTCTTCTTCAGGAGGCTGCACAAACAGCAGGACCGACGGACCTGGGAACAATGTGCTCTCTTCTTCAAAAAGCCCAGGAAGGCCACTGCGCACTTCCTGGGCTTGCGCTGTCGTCGGCCAATGACACAGGGTATTGCCACAGCCGCTACAGAGGAGAGCACTTCTGTTCTCGGACTGAGGGTTGCTCTGTGGAGGACTGGCTGGCAGAGAAGAGGAGCAAAGACCCCGAAAGTTTGAGTTGGTCAATTTACTCAACAAAAAAGACATTGTAGTATTGTTGGTTTTTTTTTATTTAATTGTCAACAGTTTGGTTGTTGTCTTCATCATCATCATCTGCAGAAGTAACGTGGCCGGTCCCACTCTGCCTCCCACCTCCATCAACCTCTGCTGCCGGGACCCCATCAACCGAGCTGACAGCTACTTCCTTACAGTGTGTGACAGTTTCAGTCTGATCTTTGACAGCACTGACAGCTAGTGGCTGTCAAGCAGGTTTGACGCTTGTGCAACCCTTTGGCTCCGTGAAGGTGCTCCACACCCTGTCTTCCTTCCTCCCTGTCTTCCTGCAAACACTCAGTATTCACTCTTTGAGTTCATCACCCAACAACCTGACCGGCACTTTCCTAGGAATGTCTTTGTCTCGAACGACACCTTTTCTTCCAGGAGATGGCAGTTGCCCCGCCGAACGACTGGCCCCCGCTGTGCTGCCTGCAGAGGTAAGTGAACAATCAGGAAGATCCATGGGAGGGTTTCGGAGGACAATGATTGGTCAAAGGTCAGCAGGTTGACCTTTGCTTTCTTCATTCACCTTCAGGATGGAGCAGAGACTGTGTTTCTCCAAGACTAAACACTTGAAGCAGCAGGAGAACTCTGATCAAGGTGTGTGCAGCAGCTTGAAAATGTTTCACTCTACAGGGATGTCAGGCACATGTATGGATGTAGTATATCGCAGGGTGGCTCAGTGGCAAAATAAGATTAATATTAAAACAGCGATTGTGTTCCTTTGGCACATTTCATTTCTTTTGGTCAGAGCCAGCCAGGCTCAAGACAGGAGAGGAAGAAGATGCCACAAGCAGCAGCAGCAGAGGCAAAAGCAGCAACAGCTACAAACTGCCACTTCCTCCTGATCCGCCAGAGTCCCCAGCAGAATGACTGTGTACAGGAGGAGGAAGAACGAGGAGAAGGACAGGGACCTCCTGGCTGAGCCAGGTGTCAAGGGAACCCCTTCTACATCTATGGGGAACCCCAGCACAGAGACTTTAGTCACACCTTCTACAGGGGACACTCCTTCCCCCCCACAGTGGACAGAGAACACACCGCTCAGCAGTGGCTGTGCAGTGGGAGAGCCACGTGCAGTCCATCCCCAGAATGATGCTCCGGCGGATGAAGAAGCTGGCTGACATGGAGGAGGAGGGTCAAGAAGTCCCTGCTGCCACCTGTAATCCCCACAAACTCCATGTCTGCAGGGACTATGAACTGCCACAGACAAAAGACCACGGCCACACTGTTTTTAAAAGTCATGCGTGGCAGCGGCGGCACCACCGATAGATTCTGTGCCCTCACCAGAGCAGTGTTGCCAACTTGGCGACTTTCTCGCTAAATCTGGCGACTTTCCAACTCTCCACGGCGACTTTTTATGTCAAAAGCGACTAGCGACAAATCTAGCGACTATTCCTGGTGTTTTTGGAGACTTTTCTGACATTTGGAGACTTCCGTGAAAGCACATATCTTTGTTCTGCAATTCATTTTCTCAGCGAGCAGTGGGCTCTTCCTGCTCCGCCCGAAAGCAGTCACACACAGGCGATCACCGCCTCTAGTGGTGCGGCAGTTGGCAGCTGCAGTCAGGAGTGGAGCAGAGACCCTCACCTATAGACATAATAAAGAGCCCTCACCCTTCTGCGTCCAGGCAGCAAATGAATCGCACATGTGCAAAGCCGCCGCTGAAGAGTGGGATCGGATAGCGGGATGTTAAATAAATGTGAAGGTTCACTCATTGCATTCGTTGTCACCAAATCATTGCATTATACAGTATTATATATGCATATTTTATAAACGTATAATAAAACATATTTAGTTTTTTTTTAAAACACTTTTTGTCTACTCTCTTACAGCATCCATTGCGATCACGTGCACATTAGGCAAATTAGGTGACGGCATCGTTTGGCGACTTCTAGCGACTTTTCGGACAGCCAAAAGCGACTTTCCTTACTGAGGAGTTGGCAACACTGCGCCAGAGGACAACACCCTGACCCCGGGCCGGCTCAGAAAATAGCCGACCAGGGGAGGAAGTGAACTTTTTTATGTGTGTTATTGGATTTTGTTTGTATTTGAATCCATTTACTTTAAATAAATATATCACTATTTCAAAGCCCTGGTGTTGTTTCTTTCTTTTTTGCTTGCTCACTTGTGATATTTTTTAACACATTGAACATCTCCATGAATGCATGGATTTGCAATTTAAAAAGGGCTGGTGTCGCCGACCTGCCGCTGCGCCCCATCAAAAAAATGGGCCCCTTCTGAAACGCTACCTGTGTTTTAAATTTCTACTTCCTGTTGTTCTAAATTTGAAACAGCCAATCAGAGGCCTCCCTCCAAACTGGCATGTTTTGATTGGTCAAGCGTATTTAGACATCTTCGGGTGCCCTCGGCTTCGTCCGTCAGTTTCCTTCTGAGAGAGTAAGGTCACCCTGCTCCGCTCCTCCTGGTACAAAGTCTTCGTATCACTGAATCCAGAATTCTGAATGCAGAATGTGTCTTATATCACTGATATGTGTTGGTTCTCTTTTATGTTTTCCACTCCTGGTGGCAGACTTTGTACATTGAAATGAATGAAAGCTCATATCAAGTCCATGAAAAACGTCATACTTTGCTCAAGTAACACCGTAAATTTAGTCATGTGTCGTATCCTGAACATTTAGTCAGTGTTTGTGGTGAGACTTAAGGGTTGGTTTCGAGTTGACGATTGTTACGTTGTGTTAACGCACTCGATGTCTGCCGCCTCAAAGTTTCTACCTCTAAGTATTTTACAATTTGATTAATACGTGCACTTTATTATATACTGTGTGTGTACTGTGTAGGAGCACATATATTACAATAATTCTTGGTGTGTTTTGGAGGCTTGAATTGAAGGTATTTGACGTCTTTGATGTGAGCGAGATACCACGCCAGCCGACACTCCATCTGGAAACCCCCCCCGTCTTGCTGGCCAGCTTGGCGATGGAGGACAGCCTGCAACCCCTGCCTCTGGTGCACAAGTACAGATTCATTGTTGATGTGTGTGCGCATGTCAACAGCTGAAACTAGTGTTGTCGTACTCGAGACCGGTCTTAGTCTCAAGATCATTTTTTGAGGGTCTTGGTCTCGTCTCGGAATCGAAGGCATTTTCACTTGGTCTTGTCTCGGAGTGAGCGGACTTGGGTTTTTGAACGAGACCGGTCGAGACCACCACTGATAGGCTCATTTGTAGGTGCCTTACTGATAAGAGTGAAAAAGGACCCTCTCAAAAACAGCTAATAACTTCACATCATCGGTAGTAATGATTCTCCCCCAGCTGCAGCTGCTAAGTTACCTGCCCAGTGTCACACAGTCTGAGTGACTGACACACCCCCTCCATACAGAGAGAGGATGGAGGACAGGAGGAGAGGCTGCATTCATGCATAAAGACAGATAAGCTAACGGTCACCATACAGTTACACTGGGAAAGTTTATATCAGAAGTCTTCGTAAATTTCAACACCCTAACTAGAGCATCCTCTGCCCAGAAAGTGCAGATCTACAGTCCCCAAGGCAGCAAGCAGTCAGTGATGCCATTGTTAAAGATCTGATAATTGGGTGTTGCCTGCCACTGTCCCTTGTGGAAAATGAACATTTTCGACACTTTCTTGAGACTGTGGATAACAAGTACACACCAGTCTCAAGAAGAACAATTCCTGAGAAACATAGACCAGTTCTGGTAAAGCAAGTTAAGGAGACTGTTTGAACAATCAACAGTGTCCTTAACTACCGACATCTGGTCTGATCGCAGGCTGCGCTGCTTCCTTGGAGTAACAGCTCATTTGTGCAACGAGTCAAAGGAGTGCTATGCCCTTGAATCCTACTTGCTGGACTGGAGACATTTCCCAGGCAAACATAGTGGAGAGCGAATTTCCTCTGCCTTTGAGGAGATGACAAGAATATGGTATCTGTCAGAAGATAAGTTGTATTGTCAATGACAGTGCTGCCCACATGAAGTGTGCTTTTAAAGTTTGCATGCCACAACAGCTTAGGCCAGGATTCAAGCATCAGAATCCAGTTAAGCAAACACTTTGATGCCATACGGGACAGTGACACTGAAAATGCACTTGTCTTCTGGTACAAAAACCGTGACAGATTCCCACAAGTCCACAACTTGGCACTGAAGGAGCTGTCAGTTCCTGCATCCTCTGCACCAGTTGAGAGGGTTTTCAGTAGAGGAGGCATCATAATGAGACCCCACCGTGCACGTTTAGGTCACAGAATGCTGCAGTGTCTCAGGTTTCTGAAATGCAACCAAGCTCTTCTTTAAGTCTTAATTTTCATGGAAAGAAATGGGACTGAGGTCTTCAGCAACAAGCCCTGTATGAGTTGACTCTCATTTTTGAGCTCAGACTTTTAGGGGTGTTTTGTTACCACATTTTGTTCAGGCTTGGCATGACATCATTTTCAGTGAAATTGTTCCTGATGAGTTAATTTTGTAATTTCATGAAGGAAGCAGTTGTTATGAGGCCCCTGGATGTTAGGGCTCTGTCTTCAGTCCAGAGAAAGACCTATGTTCAGGAATGTTGACAAAAATACCTCACTGAAGTGTCAGTTTTCTTCACACAATTCATTGAACTTAGGCCTTGTTCTTTAATTATTTTCAATCTTTCTCTCTCAAATGAAATGTTTATCGTGACCTCTTCTCCCATACAGGTGCTGCGCTGATGCGTACAGGCCAGGACCCTGACACACTGGTTGAGATGAATGAGGGGGAACAGGTGGAAGTACCTGCCGACGAGGGCTACCGGGAGGAGGAAGAGGACGAGGAAGACAACAATGAAGACACTCTTGGGGACATGACATCTGCAGACCACATTGTGGCTCTGTTGCTGCAGGGCTGAAGATGTAAGCTGCCCATCCATGATTGTATCGCGAAAGTGTAAGTTTGAAAACCTGAACAATTGCTTGCTCTGTGTGTTGCAGGATATCTTGGGGCCACAAATGCACCTGACTGTGAGTGTGAATGGTTGTGTGTCTCTATGTGTTGGCCCTGTGATGGACTGGTGACCCGTCCAGGGTGAACCCTGCCTCTCGCTGGAAAGCCACTGGGATAGACTCCACCCCCCAGGACCCTTATCAGGAATAAGTGGAAGAAAATGGATGGATGAATGGTTCTCTGATTCCATCTTCTGGACAGAAGTTGTAAATGCATCTCCGTCACAGGTCATCTGACTCTCCATTGATTCAACAGGTCTTGATTGATAAAACTGCACCTGTGGTCTAAATCTGCATGACACTCTTTCAGTATTGTTATATATTAGCTAGGAAAAAGACAAAGACGCCCACAAAAGGGAAGGAGGGAACGGGGACATCATGGAAAAAGACTGGGATCCTGACAGTTGTTGACTACATCAGAATAATGACAGTGAATCGTTGCATTAAACAGATGAAGGAGAGGTCAGGAGGTTGAGTGGAAGTGTTGCTGGATGGCTGAGCCATTTTCTTTGAAGCTTAAACCTTTAAATCTACTCAGTTCATATCTGAGGAAGTACTCTTTCATAACAAATGCAGTATTTCTGTAGTACTCTGTTGTTCCATACCTTTCTCTGTCACTGCAGCTCTCCTCATGAATTCAGAGGAAAAGAACCGTCTAAAGGGCATCACAGACAGAAAATATATGAAAACAATGATGACTACTAGGGATTTAGCATTTAGTTCATTTTTAAAACTTTTTGTAGAAAACAACTGTAAATTAACCAGGAGTTATTGGTGATGTGCTCCACAGTTTCCAAGCACAAATGGCCTCTTGCTTGTTGGACTTAGAATTTCCACACAATTTAGACATCAAAAGTCAAATAATGTTTTGGATTTGTTTTGTTTATTTTTTACTGGGAAAAACTTCAAATTGTGATGATGTGTCTAGCTCAGAAATTTAAAATCTTAAAAACAAGTCAGTTCATAAAAGTCTCCATCTCGCTGCATTCTTTTCCAGCCATTGTCAAGATCTTTGACTGATTGTTGTTCTAACTGTCGTACGGGTAACCCACCTCTGTCCCTGCAGCAGTCTCAGTCCACAATGATGGCATCAGGCTGTGGCTCTCCAGCATCCCTGGACCGTAGACAAAGCCTTGGCCCAGGTTCAGTGGAGGGTACGGCCACAACAACCACATTCACACACGTAGAAGGTTGAAATTCAAAAATCAATCTTCATGTCAGCACAGACCAACTTTTTTTTTATCTTCTCACAAACACAAACTCTGTGTGTGTGTGTGTGTGTTTTGACTGAGTAGTGAAGAAGACGACTTCTTGACTCCATTTTTGTTGTCACTCTTCTATTAATTTTCAGTTTCTCTCGTAAAGATGAATAAGCTTTGACATGTTTATGTTATGGAACATGGTGGATGAAGGTAAACCCAGAAGCGGACTCAGAATAGGAGGGTGTACAAAGGAGGTTTATTGCTGAGACAGGTGGAGAACTGTGACTTGAGGCTGTATGAGTTGAGGTAGGCGGCTTGTGCCAGAGACCAGAGACTTGAGACCGGACACTGAGAACTTACGTCTAGTGACAAGACTGTGACACATCCAAACTTGACGACAGCACGTACTGAAAACAGCGAACAACTAAAAACTAACAGCAACAAGCAACAACAATGACCCAACACCAAACACGGGAAAACACAGACGTTAAATACAAGGAGGTAAACGGGGCACAGGTTGTGCAGTCAACCAGGTGAGACACATAAGGTAATCACAGGAGGGAGGACAGGAAGACAGCACATGACTACAAAATAAAACAGGAACTGACTTAACTAAAACCAGAGACACAAGGCAGGGATCGTGACAGTTTCCTTCTCTTGTATGTCAACAACTTTGGTCTTTAAACTCCTGACAAACTCACCACGTCACACATTTTGTGAATTCAGGACGTAAATAATAACATCATCATGTTTCAGGTTAGGTGGTGTCATGGCTCTGAGGTCGAGTGGCCTTCGAGCAACCGAATGGTCGCAGGTTCAACCCTCACTTCTTCCCTTGAACATGTTGAAGTGTCCCTGAGGAAGATACTGAGCAGTGTGAAGCACCTGCTCCTGCTGATGTCAGCAACAAACAAGGCAAGAGGATCAGGAGGAGGGATGAGCCGGACGCTCAGGTGAAACCAGTATCCAGTAGGGACTCAGCAGTCATGGAGAGACCGAGTAATGAACAAAGAACAATGAGTCATTGTCTGTGCTCAGGGAACAACATGACAACAGTATTTCTACAGAGGAGGGAAAGTCCTGGGCAGCCGACCAGTCACACACAAATACTTTGATATGCAACAGACTGGTTTCTCTTCTAGTAGTTTGTTATCAACTGTTGTCACATTTAGGGATCAATTTAGCTGACAAGATGAAGGCTCCAAAGGACCAGCTGGAGATGCCAAGGATTGAACCCAGGGCCTCATGCATGCGAAGCATGCGCTCTACCACTGAGCTACATCCCCTCTGGTAGAGTTCCTAAAATAATCTACAGATGCTAATATCAATTATTAATATTGATTGACAGCTCTAAACTGACCCTTCCTCACTATACAGTTGCAATCTGAGAGCTGGAATATTTAGAAATCCACAGATGCTCATAACAACTGGTTATACAGTATACAGTATGCAGTATACAGTAGAGAAGACTGTAGAAAGTAGCAGGTCCTCAGAGTACTAGAATAGTTGTACAGTGTTGACTGCTGGAAAATATTCATGATGTTCCTGTGTTTGTGCTGCTTTTCATCATTGAGACAACACACAACAGTCCTCCACAAACATTCACCAGACTGTTTCACTGAGGGTCTCAGGACCCTCATCCACTGTGGCCCAAGGGAGTGTGTCATTCAAGGAAGCAGCAGGTCCTCATCCGCCCCGGTCCACCCGACTGTGTCCCCTGAGACAGAAGACAGCTCACTTCTGGCAGAGGCAGTTAGTTTGAGGACCGTTGCTGATGTCATCAACTGATGTCGCCATCACAAAAGGTGACAGACAGGATGGTCATGGACATAAAACAGAGGCCTAAGAATGAGAAAGAATGGTTGTCCTGACTGAAGTTTAGCTTGAGCTTTTTAATTTTTTACTAAAGGAAGTCTTTTTTACAAGTAAGGGCAGGTGAACTTTCCACAAATATTCAAAATTAACTTTGACAACCAAAACATGAACCAAGACAACAAAATAGTGAATTTAGGACAGTAAAAATGAGATGAGATTAACAATCCTAGCAAAATAAGAACCTGATAAGAACATAATTTACTCTGTTGTAACTGGCAGGTGGCAGCACGGTGGTGCAGAGGTTTGCACTGTTGCCTCAACGCAAGAAGGTTCTGGGTTTGAGCCCCGGCTCCTGCTTTGTTCGACACTACTAAGTCACTGACTCCTGCAAGGAAAACTCTATAATCCTCCTCAGTGTATGTTAGTATTCCTCCAACCCTCCACCCATAATTTCAGATCTATCTATCTGTTCACTGATGTAGGAACTGAAAAACTTAGAGCTCAGATCCTTGGTTCCTTCCTCCACTGAGCAGAACAAACACAGAACAGAGAGCAGTTCCTCCTCCAGTTCTCAGAAAGTCTGAGGGCACCAAAAGAAAGGAGGGAAATGCAATCAATGCTGAATTCATTTACATTTCTATTATTTGATCAAAGATAGAACTTAATAAGCTGCCATCAACCTTGATGACCAACTCCTTCACTGTGTGGTTCAAAGTCAGTGGTTTCATCAGAGCTGTGAACTGAGCCTGTGTTCATTCACATATCAGTAGCAGGCTGACACTTCATCACACCAGTGGACAAACGTCAGCGTTCATCACACAGCAGCTCCTCTGATCAACAACAGAAGGAGCTCAAGTCTTCTGGAGGATGAGGACATCAGTCCCTCTACCTCTCACATGCTGAGCCAGCGCTCTACCATTTGAGCTGATTCTCTTTAATGTTGCACACCTGATAAAGAAGCTTCACCTTCAGGCTGCTGAGAGTTCAACAACTGAAACATTTCAAGAATTCCCTGGTCTTGTTAGAATGATTTGAGGGAAGAAAACCTTGAAACATGATGATGTCACTATTATGGCTATCATGCATAGAAACCTTTTTTTTTTTCTTCTGGGGTTTTGAGAGGTTCCGGTTAATGAATCAAAATTGAACCCGGACAAAAATGGAGGGTCACAGGGTCACGTGTTTTGTGTTCTCAGCAGATTTAATCTATACAGTGTGTGACATGTGGTGTGTTTGTCAGGAGTTTAAAGACCAAAGTTGTTGACATACAAGAGAAGTAAACGTGTCAAAGCTGGTTCATTTAATGAGTGAAACTGAAAATTAATAGAAGAGTGACAACAAAAATGGAGTCAAGAAGTTGTCTTCTTCACTACTCAGTCAAAACACACAGACACACACACAGAGTTTATCTTCGTGGGAAATTAAAAAAAAAAAGTTGGTCTGTGCTGACACAAAGATTAATTGTTGCATTTCAATCTTCTACAAATGTGTGTGTGAATGTGGTTCTTGTGGCCGAGTGGTGAAGGCGATGGACTAGAAATTTGTTGGGGTCTCCCTGCTCAGGTTGGAGTCCTGCCAACAACGTTAAACTGTTGAAAATTTCAAATTGACCCATTTTTCCACCACACTGTCCTTCATCACAGCATTTAACATCAGGACTGCTCCCAGATCATCTCCATGACCTCATCCCTGCACCAGAGTACCGCCCAAGTTCATCAAGGATGGCCAACATGAGCAGGTCTAGATTCACCTCCATCTTTGGAGGTTGTTGAATTTCCTCCTGAGGACCGTCAGGCTGTTTCCTTACTTTGCTGTGACACAACAGCAGACAGCAACAAGGACTGCTGGAGTGAACATGGTAAAATCACCATCTGGAGTCTGGACAAATATGCTGACGTGATCTTTGATGAGTTTAGAATCAGTCAGAGATCAAAGACTGAAGCAGGAGATCTATGCTCAGAACCCAGAGATCAAAGACAGAATTCAGAGATCAAAGACTCCTGGAGCTTTGCCTTCTCTGTCTTTGGACCTGGATGTTACTGAATGTTTTACTCCAACAGTAACTTGTGCCACATTGGACAGAGAAAATATAAAAATAAAAAGAACAAAATGAAAATCTCTAGAGGACTCAAGCCAGCATAGTCAAAGAAATTCCATTTTAGATTCACACACTTCTTCACACTGTCCACTACTGGTGTGTGTGAGTGTGCCTGGAGCCTTCAAACAGCCCTCCTCCTTCACCTCCCCAGGCTCCTTCAACTGTGCCTGAGCTGACCCTTGCTGGTTGCTGACCCCTGCTGGTGGCTGACCCTTACTGACCCTTGCTGGTTGCCGACCCTCGGTGGTTGCTGACCCTTGCTGGTGGCTGCCGAGCCTCAATGAAGTAGCTGCTGTGGTTGTAGCAGTTAACAGCACATTAAACAAATGCACGTTTGACCTCAGTTATATACAATATTTTCAGATAAAAGTTATATGGCAAGGCAAGGCAATTTTATTTGTAGAGCCCGTTTTCACCACCAGTTTGTCTCAAAGGGCTTCACATGGCATCATAACAACATCCTCTGTCCTTAGACCCTCACATCGACTGAGGAAAAACTCCATAGAAAACCCTTTTAACAGGGAAAAATCTGAGAAACCTCAGGGTGAGCAACAGAGGAGGATCCCTCACCCAGGACGGACAGACGTGCAGTAGATGTTGTTACAGACAAGAAAACAGTTTACAATACAAAATGTGGGAAACATGGAAATGTTAATAACAGTTGAAGAAGGAAGCTTCTGGAAGGGGAGGCAGGGAGAGCAAGACAGCTTGATGGGGGACTGGATGGTAGACTGGTTCATGGAAGTGGAGCGCAGGCCAGTGTAAGAGCAGGGATAAAAGGGGGTGGGGGGGGGGGGCGAAGCAGGAGGTGTTTGGAGCAGAGAGAGATTGAGCTCTGGTGGATCTGTGGAAACACAGAGAGACTGAGAGACACCAAGGCCAAAATACAAAGTACAACAAGTAGAGGGGAGAGGAGAGGAGAGGAGAGGAGGGGAGAGGAGAGGAGAGGAGAGGAGAGGAGAGGGCTCCATGTAACCTGATGTGTCCCCCAGCAGTCTAAGCCTGTAGCAGCATAGCTATCAATGGTTCAGAGCTACCTGAAACAGTCCTAACTGAAGGCTCTGTCATAAAGGAAGGTCTTAAGCCTGGACTTCAACGTAGTCAGAGTGTCTGCCTCTCTGACCCATGGAGAGAGCTGGTTCCACAGTGGAGGAGCCCAGTAACTTAAGGCTCTACCTCCCAGTCTGTTTTTTGAGATACTGGGAATCACTAAAAGACCTGCATTCTGGGAGCAGAGTGCTCTGGTAGGACAGCAGGGACTGAGTTCTTTCAAATAGGATGGGGATTGTTAATATGTTTGTTCATCTGGTTCATTTGGCAGCCTAACACTTTCTTGCTGTCAGTGATATTGCTAATGCAAATTACTTGGCAAATAGCAGAAAATGTCCAGTAAGGGGTGATGAGCAGTGTTTGATTTGAAGACTTGATGTTAAAACTGTTCTCCCATTCACTTGAATCACAAATTTGAATCTAAATGAATCTATATTGAATAATGACTGTAGTAGCAGTTCTGTGCTATGTCATGTCTGTAGCTACAATATCTAACTGTGAGCCATGGAAGCTCTGTGCCATAGCTTAAGTTGCCAGTCTGACTGTTGATTCATTTACTGCAGGGATCATACCATTAGGTGGACCCAACCATTTTACATCTGCTATTTTAAGGTGAAGAGTTGGTTACCTCATGTAGCTCTGAGGATTCTGAATCCATTGTTCTTTTTTGATTACCGCATTATCAAAGTGTAAAATGTAGTCTGTCACCAACCTGTTTGCATAAATAAATACATGCACCTTCAGGATAACGTTGTTGAAAGTATTTTCATTTTATCATGAGCCTTATACTTTGTTTGGTTGGTTGTTGTTGTTTTTTGCATTGTAATGCACAGTGAATCTTTAGTCAGACCTGTTAACACACTCCCAGGCTTCGTCTGTAGCCAGAAGATAGCAGGGCCCATTGCCTCAAGATGCTCTCTTAATGCAGCATTCCCTTGCAGATCAGTGAGCTCTAAAATGAACCAAATTTTGAGACATGCCCCAGACTCTGGCTCAAAAGGTGAGGGGAGCTCATGAAGCCATTGTCCCCTGCATTGGTGCGGGCACTCGGGTGCAAGAGGTCAATGGGCCCCAGAGAGTAACTTGACATCCCGCAAAGATATAAAAACTAGAAATGTGTGTGTGTGTGTGTGTGTGTTTAGGACATGGTGGGGTCCAGAATCTGACAGTAAAGTCCAAGTGTGGGGCTCAATTTTTTTTTTCAGGTCCAAAATCCTGCACCCAACAAAAATAATGTCTAAATTTAGTGGGGAAAGGGTCGAAATGAGTCCTGTAATGTTTTCAAGGTTGACTCCATGGACTTTTACTGACAAGCGTGTAGGGTTGTTTCTTCCTGTAAGTGTAAATCAGAGGTGCCATTCTGGTGCTAACGACACTGATTAGCTGCTAACACAGCTAATATCAAGGTAAAAGAACCAATTATCAAATAAAACGGCTTACAATCAGCGCTGAATAATGGTTAAAGGTAGGTTTATATATCCATAATAGGCATTCTTTATTGGAGCCTTAACTTTACAGTAGATGACCACTAATACAGCATCGAACCCAGCAATATTATGATTGAAGTTCAATTTGAAGGTTCCATTTAGATCTATATGTTCCTATCATTCTACGTCAGAGTGAATGAATTAAATAGCATTATAGGTTTAAATAGAAACTTAAAAATAGACTTTGTGTTTGTGTGTGTGTTTATGGCAAGGCAAGGCAATTTTATTTGTAGAGCCCGTTTTCACCACCAGTTTGTCTCAAAGGGCTTCACATGGCATCATAACAACATCCTCTGCCCTTAGACCCTCACATCGACTGAGGAAAAACTCCATAGAAAACCCTTTTAACAGGGAAAAATCTGAGAAACCTCAGGGTGAGCAACAGAGGAGGATCCCTCACCCAGGACGGACAGACGTGCAGTAGATGTTGTTACAGACAAGAAAAGAGTTTACAATACAAAATGTGGGAAACATGGAAATGTTAATAACAGTTGAAGAAGGAAGCTTCTGGAAGGGGAGGCAGGGAGAGCAAGCCAGCTTGATGGGGGACTGGATGGCAGACTGGTTCATGGAAGGGGAGCACAGGCCGGGAATAAAAGGGTGAGGGGGGGGGGGGGGGGGGCGAAGCAGGCGGCGGTCGGAGCTTGGAAAGGTGTTTGTTTTATTTTTATATATATATGCATTTATATATATATATATGTGTATATATGTATGTGTGTATATATATATATATATATATATACACACATACATATATATATATATATATATATATATATATATATATATACATACATACATAAATATATACACACACACACACAAAAGCAAGCACCATGTATTATAAAACTAAACGACAGATGCACAACTTTACTAGCTTCAACCTGGGTAACAAAGATAGGTGTTGTTACCCCTGGGTGGAGCATGAGGGCTCCCTCAGCAGTGAGGTTTTTGCCAATCTGCAGTGCAAACACTTTGAGTCGGCCCTAGGGGCCAACCCAGATATTTAAAAAAATCATAGTCTGGAGTGATGGCTGCGGCGATCAAACCGGCGTACATAGATCTGGCCATGAAGCATGGTGTCACCATAGAACAAAGGTTTCTGGTTGCAGGACACACACCAATGGAGTGTGACTCCATGCATAGCCTCATTGAACATGACTACATTGACATCTTCCAGACTGCACGTCTGCAACCATCCCCACACAAGGCCACCCAGCTATTCCACAATGACTTCATGAAGTTATCTGGGGCCTCTGTCACCGACATTCAACCAGAAATAAAAGTTGGCGACCCCACAGTCCATGACCTTCTGGCTCTCAAGTACCTGGCAGATGGTCGAATCTGGTAAAAGTTGGATTTTGAGTCTGACTGGGAGGACCTGCCTCCGCGACTCAGCATCCCCAAAGAACCGTTCCACTGGGTCCCACTCTTTCTTGCCCAACTGCAAATTACTCTCAGGAAATTCAAAGACTTGCAGGCAATGAAACCAGGAGTACCAAGAGTGGCCCACCAGTACTAAGACAACCTCCCTCATCGGTAGGCAGTGTGAAAACAAGTCCACACAGCACCTGAGCGGGACTTTGGTTAAGGTTAGACAAGCGCAACAACCTGGTTAAGGTTAGACATTTAACACAACTTGCTTAAAGTTACAAAAGTAACACAACTTGGTTATGTTTAGGAGAGTAAACTAACGTCAGTTATTTTATCGTTGTATTTATATGGAAGAGAAAAATTGCCTCAGTCAAGACATATTCTGCCTAAGTCACTTTTATTTGTTATGCAATCAATGTTGTGTGTCACTTTTTTTGGAAACTTGTTGACACATCTGGTTGAACTTTCTGTTACAGTATCAATGAATAATACCAATGTGCTTGCTCAAAAAAGTGCTTTTTCTTGTTTTCTGAAAACGTTCAAATATGACTTGGGCAACTATGCTATTAGGCGAATGATATCTATATAGACTGTACAAGTGCATGAGAGATGCTCACCTTAAGCTAAACATTTAGCCGTGCATATGCTAACTACACTGATTAGCTGCTAAGCTTGGCTAAGAGTCAGATACAACAATTAATGAAATAAAATTCATAAATAAAACCAGTAATTATTGACAAGATGAGAACGCATTACAGGATATCTTGTTGGCTGACACTCAAAAAGTAATTACAACAAAAACGCTGTCTTAAAGTATTTCAACTTCATTTAAATTTGCCATGTTCTGCTATGACTGAAGTTCAATGGGAAGGTCCCATTTAGCTCAATATGTTCCTATCATTCTAAGTCAGTGTGAATGAATAGGATAACATTCTGGGTTTTAATGGAAACTTTCACATAGACTTTGTGTTTATTCACTTAGTGGAATAAAGCAACACAACACATAGCCTGGAAAACTTTACTGCCACAAATAACTTCAAACTTTCTGCACTGAGGAGGACTGAGGAGAGCCATGTATTCTGCCTTTCACATCTGTTAACAGGCCTTTAATGTGATTGTCAAACTTGGGAGGGAAGTGCTTGTGTCTCCAGGAGGAAACGCGCCAACCTTGAAGTCTGGGGTCTAAGGGGTGTGAGGGCAGTCATCACTGAATGACTGAGGTGACTGAAGAACACTGGATTCATTCTGCATTGATTGGTCTTTGATGATAACTGACCAGAATGACAAGGCTGCTGAAGATGACAGGCTGAGATGACGGGTTTCACTTTGACTCGGTTTATAAAGACCCTTATAACCACGACCCTCAGTAAACCAAAGGAGTTTAACTAACATCCATCCAGGAGGACAAAGAAGGAAAAGCTCCGAAGAAGAACCTCTTGAGAAACTCTATAAAGAGGGTATAGACATGGAGAAAAGTCACCAAGAACATTTTAGAAGAACGTTCTATCGGGAAATTGAGGCGTACAGGAGGAAAGCTTTCATGATGGAGGAGGCCAAGATGGAGAAAAAGAGAGGAGCCTTTTCAAAAGAATTTGAAGAAAAAAACAAGACCGTCAAGAACCTAAAGATTATGAAAAAGGAGATGTTTATGATGGCGCGGACCTATCTTACAGAAGGCGCAGCAATCAAAGAGGCACTGGACGCTTTCGAACGGGAGCACGAAGATATTGCTGAAAAACACAGAAAGGAAGAGTGCAGGAGGAGAGCTTTCATGGTGGAGAAGGCCAAGATGGCAAGCAAGAGGGCAGCCTTTTTGAAGCAAGTTGAAGCATACAAAAAGACAGTGGAGAAGCACGAGACCCTAAAATATGAGATGGTGATGATGAGGAAGGCCCATCTTAGAGCAAGGGAAGAAATTACAAAGGAACCTGAGGCTTTGAAACTGGAACAAGAGGGCCGACATACCCCACAAATGGAGGCAATGGAATATCAAGCCTCAAATGAAGACAAGGAAGAACAGGAAAGCAAAGCCTTCAATAATGACAGCGCAAAGGGAGATGAAGCCCTCAACAAAAACAGGGAAAAGAAGGAACATGAAGCCTTCAGTTTACAAGTGAGAAAGGAACTTGATGCCCTCAAGAAAAATGTGGCAAATGAACGTAAAGCCTTCAACAACAAAATAACAAAGGAGCGTGACAGCTTTGATAGAAACATGTTGAAGGCACAAAAAACCCTCAGTAAAGACCTGGAAAAGAAAGAACAAAACTTCAAGAAAGACATGGAAAAGGAACACCAAGCCTTCCATAAAAAGAGGGCGAAGACACTCAGCACATTCAGTAAAGACACTGAAAAGGAACATCAAGCCTTCAAAAAAGAAATGTCGGACAAATTAAAATCCTTCAGAAAAGATATGGAAAGTAAACAAAAAGCCTTCATTAATCGGACCAAGGCAGAAAACACAAAGGAGCTGCCAAAATTCAATAAATACATGGAAAAGGCAGAACAAGCCTTCAATAGAGAAATGGCAAGGAAACAACAATCCTTCAACACATACATGACAAATAAAAAACAAACATTCCAGCAAGACTTGGAAAAGGAACAACAAAACTTCAGCAATGACATGGCAAAGAAACAACAAGCCTTCGACAATGACATTGCCGAGACAAAAAAGGCCTTCCATGAAGAAATGAGAGAAAAACAACAAGCCTTCGAAAATCACATTGAGGACAGAGAAAGCGCTTTGAATAATCAAACTGCAGAGAAACGACGAGCCTTCGATCAAAACGTGGCAAAGAAACAACGAGTCTTCAAGAATCACACTGCAGAGAAATAACAAGCCTTCAAGAAAAGAAACAGGCCTTCGATGACGGCATGGCACAAAAACAACCATACTTCAACAAAGAAGTGGCAAGGAAATAACAAGCAATAACAACGATGATATGGCCAAAGAAAAACATGGCTGCAATAGAGATACGACACAAAGGAAGCTGTGGTGGAAGTGGTGGTTCTCCTGCTCCGTCTGTCTCTTCCTCAAAGCTAAAATCTCTAAAAATCTTTATCAGAATGGGAGAGGGGTCTCGATTTGAGCATTTTCACAATTGTTTAGAACGCTACAGGAGTTGGAAGAACAGGGCCAAGAAAAAAGGCATGGCTCAAGTGGTGGGTTCATGTATTATAAATGAAAGGGCAGTTTGTGTCTTTTTTACTTTGTAAACCAAGTACCACCTCAGAAAAAAGAAGGCCAAGATGTCCAAGTACCTCCACTATGACCAAAGTTAAAGAGGAAATGATAAGAGATGGAGACTGGCCTGGAATGTGACCCAGCACCAGAGGACCGGGCCCAGCTGTGGGGAGAGTTGCCTTCAGTTCCCTGAAGGATATTATCAAGTGGGTGAAGTGAGATTTACTGCCTTAGATTTCCCCACTGAGGGACAAATACAGTGTTATCTTAAAGAAAATCATTGTGATAATCATTTAATAATCTGTAACAGGACAGCATGCTCCATCATTCTCCCTCATTAAAGACAATGAACAATTTATATAAAGTATATGGAAATATATATATCCATCTACACACACGCACACACACACACACACACACACACACACACACACACACACACATATGTGGCATGCCACTGTTAAGTCATAGTTTTTAGTTTTTGTACAGTTTTTGTGAGTGGGGTTTTGTTTTGTAAGAGGATGCATACTTGTAAAAAGACATCACAAATTTTTTTTAAGGAAAATCGTGTTCCTGTCTTTATTCTTTGTAAATTACAATGTCAACTGAAACAAGATGTTTTTTTGTTTTTTTTAAGTTGAATCAAAGTATAATTTTTGTCAAATTCCAACGCCACAGCTGTACAGCAGTTTTGATGATGTGGAAACATTTAAAAGTTGCAGAAAGTTTGAAGTTATTTGTGGCAGTAAAGTTTTCCTGGCTATGTGTTGTGTTGCTTTGTTCCACTAAGTGAATAAACACAAAGTCTATGTTAAAGTTTCCATTAAAACCCAGAATGTTATCCTATTCATTCACACTGACTTAGAAGGATAGGAACATATTGAGCTAAATGGGACCTTCCCATTGAACTTCAGTCATAGCAGAACATGGCAAATTTAAATGAAGTTGAAATACTTTAAGACAGCGTTTTTGTTGTAATTACTTTTTGATGTCAGTCAGTTTGATCTTGTCAATAATTACTGGTTTTATTCATGAATTTTATTTCATTAATTGTTGTATCTGACTCTTAGCCTAGCTTAGCAGCTAATCAGTGTAGTTAGCATATACACAGCTAAATGTTTAGCTTAAGGTTAGCATCTCTAAGGCGCTCACAGAAAAAATATGGGTTAAATGGTGTATTACTGATCATCTATTGTGAAATTTCGGCTTTTAAAATATTCTGGATATTGTTGCTGTCTTTACAATAAACCTACATTTAAGCATTATTTAGTACCGGACCAGTCTTTTATCATTGTCTTATTTTTTGGACCAGTTTAAAACTAATGTGCCTGAAGACCAGTCCTTTTCTGAAGCTGGCAGTTTAGTCACCTCAAATAAGAGACATCCTAAAATCCTGACAATTTCCTTTCCTCTTGTATGTGTTGTCTTGCTTTGTTTGAATTAATAATGAATTAGAAGGCGATGAGAAAACTCAAATTAACATGGACAATTGCTATGGAGTATTTTTCATCTAATATGTAGAGAAATGATTTATCTCTGGAAGGAACCAGTTTTGTCAAGTCAGAGAGGAACACAGCAGAAAATGGGGTTGTAATAAGTTGCACTGGAACATCGAACTTAAAAAATCTTTGGAATGATAAAACATAAGCAGAGAGGGAATTTCATCCACTTGGCAAGAACATTCGTCAGCCTGTCAGTTGCAGACTTGCTCATGTGTGTAGTTTTGCAAAAGAGCTGTGCTGTAGGTCACTAAACTGCTAACATATTAGCCACTAACGTTAGCTGTGGCTGCACTTGCGACTGGGTGCTTTGCGTTGATGTGGTCGACTAAACTTGAACTGCATCGGTGGAAACTGCGTCATACAAGGAAGGCATAGCTCTTGTAGATAAATTTATTCATATATTTGCTTGAACTGTAGATCAATCCATACATATATAGACAGAAGATTCTGCAAAATAACACGAAGATCAAAAATACGCACTTGCACGCAGAAGCGATCACGTAAGCACCTCCTTGTAACACATAAAACTGGAGAGATAGTGAGATCGTTGGACTTCTTGCCCCAACGCCAGGGGCGACGCATCTGCGTATGCTGACTCCAGGATAGGGGAAGACCATCTCCAGAGCTCTGTATTCTTTCCTGTTAATCTGAATAAATTCTTTTGAACCAACTAGAAGGTGTCCTCTTCCGATTTTGAACAGCGCAATATGGACTCTGTGGGTCCTTCTGATTGATTAAAGATGACTTGTTGAAAAATTCCTACAGAAGACAAGGGGCCTCACATTTCCTCGGATTCAAACACGGACCAGAGGCAAAGCAGAAAGATTGAATATTTTGGAGCGCCAAAAGAATTTGATCTTTGACTCTTAATAGTAGTGCTTTCGTCTGCTAGCTGGGAGATTTTAATGTCTCTGTCAAGGATGGGAATACCCTTCAAATGCACGTCGTTAAGGACAGAGATGGACATGAGATCTATTATGAAGAGGAGAAGAAAGGCAGGGGTGGGGCGTCCCTGTCTTGCACCTCGAAGCTTATCAGGTCTTCTGGAGGTGTTCCCATGAATGATCACCAGCTGGTCATGTTTTCCTAAAACATTTTAACAGCTGAGACAAAGATAAGACCAAAACCCAAAACCTCGAAGGAAGCAAATAGAAAATTCTGTTCTACTGTGTCCAAGGCTTTGCAGAAGTCTAGAATTAAAATAAACGCGTGTGAGTGGATGAAGTCTGCATCGTCAGTAGATCCAGCACAGGCCTTATGTTGCAGCTGATATGAGGACCTCTCATGAAACCTGCTTGTGTTTCATTAGCGAGACGTCGTTAGCTTGTTTTGAGCCTGTTAGCATAAACTAAGGCAAGTCACTTGTATTCAGTCGTGAATAAACGTACTGGGCGCCAGTTATCTGTCAGAGAGGAGTCTTTCCCAGGTTTAGGAATGAAGGAATTTACTCCTTGCTTCATTGTAGGCACCATTTCTTCTTTCTCAAGGCATTCATGGAAAAGACAAAATATAGGTTTCCTCTAACAGGATCCAAAAAAACACCGACAGGAAGGCCGTCTACACCTGGAGGTTTGCTCTTCTTCCTATTTCATAGCACTGCTTATTTCAGAGGACCAGCATCACCTTGCAGTGACAGGGCAGGGCCAGACCCTGAACAGTGTCTGACACTAGGTGGAGTGGCAGAGCTTAAACAAAGGAAATTCTATAACTATTAGAGAGTTCTAGTTTGCTAACGCTGTAGAGATGGATGATACCAAGCATGAGGCAGCTGCCCTCTGAACTGAACTCTAAACTTTGGAGACTGTTTGAAGTCTTCTATCCCTATAACGCAAAACAATCTTCAGATGTGGAGGGTTGACAAAATGATATAACATTATGATATGGACACAAAGGACAAGAAAGCAATAAAAAAAAACCTTGGCTGATGTGTCTATGGATCTTTTTGATCCTTGGCTTGTTTGATCTCTGTGTTCTGTCTTTGATTTCTTCGATTCATAAATTCTGTGCTTTGATCTCTTTTTTCTGTCTTGGATCTCTGACTTACAAACACTTATTAAAGAACTCTCCATGAGTATAGTAGTGCAGACTATTGAAGGTGACTTTAACAACTTCTGTTGTGTCTCAACAAAGAAGCAAACCTCACAGTTAAACGGAGTGCTGCTGAAATCTCAACCCAACGTGTCGAGAAGTCAAGGAGGAAATTCAACCAACCTACAATGATGGAGAGGAATCCAGACCTGCACCTTGATGACCATGGGCGGTACTATGGTGCAGGGGATGAGGTCATGCAGATGATCTGGGAGCCAGTCCTGGATGTTCCTGATGATGGACAGCATGGTGGTGAAGTGGATCATGCTGAGAGAAGCCCTGCTCCAGCCACCGACATGCATGAGGGATTGTACGCCATCTTTGATGAATTTTGGCGGTACTATGGTGCAGGGGATGAGGTCATGCAGATGATCTGGGAGCCAGTCCTGGATGTTCCTGATGATGGACAGCATGGTGGTGAAATGGATCATGCTGAGAGAAACCCTGCTCCAGCCACCGACATGCATGAGGGCTTGTACGCCATCTTTGATGAATTTCGGCGGTACTATGGCGCAGGGAATGAGGTCATGCAGATGATCTGGGAGCAGTCCTGAATGTTCAATGCAGTCATGATAGACAGTCGGGTGTCAAAATGGATCAT
Organism: Aulostomus chinensis; assembly: GCF_037954235.1. NCBI lineage: Eukaryota > Metazoa > Chordata > Actinopteri > Syngnathiformes > Aulostomidae > Aulostomus > Aulostomus chinensis. Next base: position 19,349,166 of record NC_141340.1, read on the forward strand.
CCCTACAGCAACACTGCTCCAGCCAGCGACACGTATATGGGCTTGGAACATCATGGTCAGCCAGGAGGCCAGTCCTCCCTCATGACTTACAGGGGCCACAGGAACCGCAGCTGTGAGTATCAGCAGTACTGTGGAGAACCTGGTCCCTACACCGGCTGTGACCATCAGCAGTACTGTGGAGAACCTGGTCCCTACACCAGCTCTGACCATCAGCAGTACTGTGGAGAACCTGGTCCCTACACCAGCTCTGAACATCAGAAGTACTGTGGAGAACCTGGTCCCTCCACCAGCTCTGACCCTCAGCAGTACTGTGGAGAACCTGGTCCCTACACCAGCTCTGACCATCAGCAGTACTGTGGAGAACTGGGTCCCTACTTCAGTTATGAGCATCAGCAGTTCTGTGGAGAACCTGGTCCCTCCTCAAACTCCTATCATGAATGGATGGATCCTGACTTCTACTACACTGATGTTGGGGAGTACTACGAGGACATGGATCCCCACAGCTCCACTGACACTGAGCAGTAGAACACCTGCTGGTCCAACTGTGTCAGCACCATCTTCTCTGTGTGGACCAAGTTTATGTTTGTGAAGAGAGGCTTCATCCAACAGCCCACCATGAATTACACTGCTTCAGTGATATTATCTGAATGAATATGAAATAAATTTGACATCTTTTTGAACCCTTATTCCATGTGTGTGTGTGTGTGTGTGTGTGTGTGTGTGTGAGAGAGAGAGAGAGAGAGAGAGAGAGATTTAAAAAAAAGACACTAATCATCATTTGTTTTTCCTGAATATCCTGGAATGTGTGGTGAGGAGACAACTTGGGCACAAGGATCCAATGCATGGGCCGAGGCTCAAACCCAGAACCTTCCTGCTGTGAGGCCACAGTGCTCACCACTGCACCAATTTTGTCCTCAGAGTTTTCAACTAGTTTGAAATGTTTTTTCAAGAGGATTATTTGGGATGTGTACATTTTCAGAATGTGCTTGTACTATTTTGGACCACACTAACACAAAGAAAACAATGTCAAGTTGTCGTTATTTTCGTTATTATTCCATGATTTTACCAGTCAAGCCCACTTGGGAATCGATGTTCCTCCATGTGGCCCCTGAGATGAATGAGTTTGACACCACTTCGGTTGCAGTGGGGGCTGTGCTTGCTACAGGCCCAGCACAGGTGGGACAACATGTCTCCTTGCCCTGCCCAAACCTGCACATGGCCGCTATTTGTCCGAAATGCGCACAAGAAAGTTTTCAAATGACTCACCTCTGAATTTATCTTCCCGTCAATGAGAGGAAGGCACTGCCTCTGTTTTCTCGGTGGTGGGGAGTAGTAAAGGGGCGCCTGTGGTTTCATGAAGCTGAGGTGTCCAGGAGCTGCAGCTTCATGACGGTCACTTCCAGTGTTAGAGCCATTTTTTATGTTTTGATGGAAAATGTATATTTATATAATTAGATTTTAAATTCAGAATTAATACTTTTCCAGAATTTAAGTTAATATAGGAATATAAGAATTATTATATGCATCTTTAGTGATAATAGGAATTTATTTTAGAAATATAGCGTTTTACCTAGATACTAGTTACTCTGGTGCACTTTGATTGGCTGTTGGTTTAATATAAAACCGTCAGGACGCATGAAGATTCCAGAACAGAAGCCGCGAGCCATAGGAGCATCACAGTCTTTTGACCGGCACATTTCGTCACGTTACAGAGACAATTATTTAGAAGTTAGGGATTCATTTTTTGTTTTGTATGGTTTTAAGTTTCAGTAAAGAAAGACATCAAACTCAAGATTTGGATTCAAGACTTGTTATTTCTGTGGTGTGTCGCGTCCGAAAGTACTTCGAGGTTCAAGGCAAGTGAGTCACCTGCACTCACATCCAGGTTTCATTCAGGCTGAGTACCGCCAGTCTTTATTTACCCTTTGAGGAGGGTCAGGCTGGGATGGCCCACCGGCCGTCAGCTGCCCACGTGGAGGCTCAATCCTACTTTAAGGTTTCAGTGCCTCTGAGGTTTCTAACAGAATTACAGCTGTAAGTCTGGTTTGTTATCACTACTGTGGATGTCCTGCCTCTGATTGGGTTAAAGGCCAAACATAGTTCAGGATAATGGGGGAGCACCTGAGGTGGCCACTCAGATTCAGGTGATGGCCGGTGCCACCTGGGGCCACTCTCTGGCCACAACCCTGGTGAGATCAGACATGACGTTTAGGGGACTATAGGCAGATTTACCACTAAAACTTTTATGAAATCCGTGTACCACAGCTGCGACCGTCACAACAGCTATTTGACTCATATACTTGTCAAGCTAGCTTTATTAGCATGACTGCTTCACATTAAAGTTAATATGTCTGTCTTGCATGTTTGAATAAGCCTTTTCTGTGTTCAGGAGAAGAGGGGTCAGAAGATGAGGTCAGCATTTCATCCCAGTACGAATGTAATTCCACATACCAAGTCCAAAACCAGGGTGGGTCTGCAATAGGTGTGCCTGAATAATTCAAGCAGAATGATTTTTACCACTTCCATTTAAGATGAGTCACAAATGCCAAATACTGGATTATTTTATAAAGTAAGAAAATCGCTCTTCTGGGCAGGGCAATTTTATTTGTATAGCCTGTTTTTACGAACAGTGTGTCTTAAAGGGCCGTACTGACAGTTTTTGTCTTGTATGATTTAATAAAGTTCTTTTTGTGTCTAGATGTCAGTATGCCAAGAGAAGAGGGGTCAGAAGATGAGGTCCGCATTTCATCCCTCCAAGAATGTACGTCCACATCACAAGAGCAGAAACAAAGTGTATCTGCAAAAAAAAGGGGTAATCTTTGGGGCTTGGATTCTCTCTTGGGCTATTGCCTTTTACCTTGCTTTTAAAGCAAGGCATAGCATAGGCAACCTATTCCACAAAGAGCCAGGGTGGCTGCAGGTTTTTGTTCCAACCAACTAAAGCCGGGTTCAGACGACACAATTTAAGGCAGATTTTGACACAATTTTGTCGTGGCAGGCACATATCCAGCGTTGTGCCCGATTATCAGTGTCTGGAACGACAAACTGGAGTGTAGTGTGTTATAATTAATGACCAGTGATTTTGCGTGTACGACACGTTACGACACTGTACGAAGCCGAGATGGAAAGTCTAGCATGTTAGATTTTCTTTTATTCCTTTGCATAGTCTGACATCTCCGACGACGTGAACCTTGATGTCGACGAAGAGGATGACAGAGTGCTCTGATGTGTTGTTTACACCCAGCGAACATGTGCTTCATGTGCGCAACATGTCTTTTTATTTAGGTTGTATCAATTTTCTGGATATTAATTTGCTTTTCAGTTATTATGAATGTAGCCTAATGTTTACAATGTAGTTTCTATGATCACTGCACTGCCACTGTCTATGTTTTGTAAATGAGTTATAAATAAAGCTGAAAAAAGCTTCATGTGTGCAATATAAGTTAACATTGAGATTTACGCATCCATTAATATCCCCCACGTTCTCTGTGAAGGACGGGCAGGCAGTCTGTTCTCTTCAATGGCTGCACCATCATTTTTTCTTCCTTTTAATTTTCATGTCTGGACAAAGGATCGCGATCACACACAACGCTACATTATCCCCGATTGACAGTTTGTTGTGACGCCTCCCTGACGGCCTATGAACTCATACGGGGTCGTGATTGGGCACGGTTTGAACAGTTTGGTGATCAAAATTTCAAATAGCAATGGAATATGTACAAATACCTGCCTTATAATGTTCAAAAGCATTTATTTTTGACAAAGACTGGAAGCTGAATTTGCACAATCAGTGGCATGTTGTCTGGCCTGTTTTGTCTTTTCACAGTTAGTGGATCTAGTGTTGTCAAGTTCACCAAAGCGTCGTTCTTTTTTTGCCCACTTAGGTAAGCAAGCTGCTGTAAAACGTTGTTGGAAATCGGAGGAAACTGCTGCAGTCGAAAAACACCTGAAGAGGTTCTTGGTGAGGCAAATTGTTCCAGGTAAAGCGAACTGTGAGCACTGCAGTTCTGCAGAACCTCAAGTGCTTCTACACAGAGACTGGAAAGCATCAAATATTTCATCAAACATAGAAAAACTGCCTTGAGATGAAAATTAGAATGAAAGCAGTTGACTGATCAGAAGTATGGACACACATTTTCTGTTTGCCCTCTGTTTCCCCCTCTCTCTGTCTTCTATTCACCTAATAAATTTCTTAAAGTATCTCGGCACAAGAACTGCATAAAACCCCAATTAAAAAAACACAGTTGTACAGTGAGTGATCTGATGTCACATTAACATTTGCAGCCTGTTGTTTATTAAGAATTGGCTAAATTACTCAAATCGTATCTGTCTCAACTAACACAAAATGAAAAATTCATTCATTAGTTTTATTGTAAGTTGGCTGGCTTTCCTTGTGTTTCGACATAAGCTTAATGCACAACATCCTCAAATACTTCTTTGTTCAAAGCAGAAATGTGCAGTAGTTTGAAGTAGCTGCTGTGGTTGTAGCAGTTAACAGCACATTAAACAAATGCACGTTTGACCTCAGTTATATACAATATTTTCAGATAAAAGTTATATGGCAAGGCAAGGCAATTTTATTTGTAGAGCCCGTTTTCACCACCAGTTTGTCTCAAAGGGCTTCACATGGCATCATAACAACATCCTCTGTCCTTAGACCCTCACATCGACTGAGGAAAAACTCCATAGAAAACCCTTTTTTAACAGGGAAAAATCTGAGAAACCTCAGGGTGAGAAACAGAGGAGGATCCCTCACCCAGGACGGACAGACGTGCAGTAGATGTTGTTACAGACAAGAAAAGAGTTTACAATACAAAATGTGGGAAACATGGAAATGTTAATAACAGTTGAAGAAGGAAGCTTCTGGAAGGGGAGGCAGGGAGAGCAAGACAGCTTGATGGGGGACTGGATGGTAGACTGGTTCATGGAAGTGGAGCGCAGGCCAGTGTAAGAGCAGGGATAAAAGGGGGTGGGGGTGGGGCGAAGCAGGAGGTGTTTGGAGCAGAGAGATGGAGCTCTGGTGGATCTGTGGAAACACAGAGAGACTGAGAGACACCAAGGCCAAAATACAAAGTGCAACAAGTAGAGGGGAGAGGAGAGGAGAGGAGAGGAGAGGAGAGGAGGGGAGAGGAGAGGAGAGGAGAGGAGAGGAGAGGAGAGGAGAGGGCTCCATGTAACCTGATGTGTCCCCCAGCAGTCTAAGCCTGTAGCAGCATAGCTATCAATGGTTCAGAGCTACCTGAACCAGTCCTAACTGAAGGCTCTGTCATAAAGGAAGGTCTTAAGCCTGGATTTCAACGTAGTCAGAGTGTCTGCCTCTCTGACCCATGGAGAGAGCTGGTTCCACAGTGGAGGAGCCCAGTAACTTAAGGCTCTACCTCCCAGTCTGTTTTTTGAGATACTGGGAATCACTAAAAGACCTGCATTCTGGGAGCAGAGTGCTCTGGTAGGACAGCAGGGACTGAGTTCTTTCAAATAAGATGGGGATTGTTAATATGTTTGTTCATCTGGTTCATTTGGCAGCCTAACACTTTCTTGCTGTCAGTGATATTGCTAATGCAAATTACTTGGCAAATAGCAGAAAATGTCCAGTAAGGGGTGATGAGCAGTGTTTGATTTGAAGACTTGATGTTAAAACTGTTCTCCCATTCACTTGAATCACATATTTGAATCTACATGAATCTATATTGAATAATGACTGTAGTAGCAGTTCTGTGCTATGTCATGTCTGTAGCTACAATATCTAACTGTGAGCCATGGCAGCTCTGTGCCATAGCTTAAGTTGCCAGTCTGACTGTTGATTCATTTACTGCAGGGATCATACCATTAGGTGGACCCAACCATTTTATATCTGCTATTTTAAGGTGAAGAGTTGGTTACCTCATGTAGCTCTGAGGATTCTGAATCCATTGTTCTGTTTTGATTCCCGCATTATCAAAGTGTAAAATGTAGTCTGTCACCAACCTGTTTGCATAAATAAATACATGCACCTTCAGGATAACGTTGTTGAAAGTATTTTCATTTTATCATGAGCCTTATAGTTTGTTTGGTTGGTTGTTGTTGTTTTTTGCATTGTAATGCACAGTGAATCTTTAGTCAGACCTGTTAACACACTCCCAGGCTTCGTCTGTAGCCAGAAGATAGAAGGGCCCATTGCCTCAAGATGCTCTCTTAATGCAGCATTCCCTTGCAGATCAGTGAGCTCTAAAATGAACCAAATTTTGAGACATGCCCCAGACTCTGGCTCAAAAGGTGAGGGGAGCTCATGAAGCCATTGTCTCCTGCATTGGTGCGGGCACTCGGGTGCAAGTGGTCAATGGGCCCCAGATAGTAACTTGACATCCCGCAAAGATATAAAAACTAGAAATGTGTGTGTGTGTGTGTGTGTGTGTGTGTGTGTGTGCGCGCATGTGTGTGTGTGTATTTGTGTGTGTTCATATGTGGGGTGGGAGGGGCGTGTCTTCAGTATTAGCAGTATTTCTGTTGTGACTGTTTTTATTTGGTGAAGCGCTTTGAAATGTATTTTGATGAATGAAAAGCGCTGTATAAATCAACAAGGTTTGAAGTTTGCATCTGACAAATGGAACGCTCCCTTCTTGTGGAGGTCCATGATGACTACTGCTGGATGATCACCACAGGTCAGACAAGAGTACTGGTACTCATGTTCTGTTAGTGCCTTGAAGTGAAGGTACCCCTAGAGAACTGTGTCAGCTGAGGGCAACTGTCCCCCTGTAGTCAATTCCAAATACTCAACCACTCTGGTCACTGCAGTATGGACCTAAGGGAGAAATATAATGATGGAAAACCAAATGTGTGTAAAAATTCAGTAACACATTTGTGCATTTACCTGATAAAATTAATTAATTCATGATTGATTATACTTCAGTTATGTTAGATCAAATATTACCCGTAGCATGTTCCTTATGGTTAGGCATAAAGGGAGATCAAGCAGTATCCAGTCATGAAAATTGTGTAAGCCATCCACTCTTGATACCGTAGAGAATTCCACACTGATGGCATGATTTACAGGAGCTAGAGACATCTGGAAATCAAAAGATGAAACAAGAATCAAAGTAAAGTTTGAATGTGTGTAAAGATGTGAAAGTAGAACAAATCAACCACATTGTAAAAAGATATCAACTGATCGACATCATTGACCTGCCTTGAACATTACGTGACTTGGTAAGGATTTTGGCCTCATCTGTAATGAGGACTGGGTCACTCAGGGGTACATTGCCTGGACAGTGCTGGCACGTCCTCTCTTCTGTTCTTCTGTTCAGAATGTTTGTGTAATCACCTGCTTTATATTAGTTCTGCTCCACACCAGTTATTTTGTAATCCATTTCTCATTTTCACTGTGAAATATTGCAAGTCTAAAGATGCCTAATTGGTATTGAGGTTGTGTTAATGTGTGGTATTAAAATGTCTGAACATTAAGATGTTAAATGTTTAACATTATTATTTAACCTCTCATTATGCCTACTTTTCACTCCATTTTAAGGGTTGTTCTCTGTCTGAGAAGTGTGATGTTGTTCTCTTTTTTCAAAGTGTGAAAAACCCGGGGGAGGAGTTGACTTCCTTTTGACCTTATTCGTTTTGAGGGTAGCGCGAGAAAGACGTTCTGTCAAGAAGGAGCTGATGGACACGCTGGATGAAGCAGAGCAGAGCGGTCGTTCCACCGGTAATTGAAGTTAGAAAATGAGCTTTTTGTACTTTGATGTAGAACTAAAGACTGTGCTGAGCCAACGCCTGGCTCGCCTGCTCAGCTCACTCGCCTGGCTCGCCTGCCGTCGTCAGAGGGGAGGCGCTGGCCTGATTCTCCTTCCCCTGCCGTACGAGTGGGGGACCGCGGTCGGGAGGAGCTGCAGCGATGTGTTGCTGGTTCCTGAGTGTGGTCTGCTTTCTGCAGAGTGAGGTTCCTCCAGGTTTCTTCTACTCAAGGATGTAACTGTACAGCTGCTTGTTTCATTTTAATGAGGTCCAACATTAAGAGCACCAATGAAACTGAATGCAAGCTTAGAACAAAAACTAAACTTAAAGAGTGCACTGAGATTAACACAGGCTAAAGACTAAAAGTACCCAGGTCTTTTCTCTTGTTGGGTTTATTATGTTTCAAACAGTGTTTTATGTTCTGCAATGTGAAATACCTGAAATTCCATTGAATACACTGTTGAAATTCACCTACTGGGTTTGTGGTGTTATTAATCATATTTTGCTGAACAACTGTACAGGTAAATTTATTTATTTCAGTAAATGGTAACATTTCATTGGTTTATCATCACCATAGTTTTTCCCATAGCCTCTCAGTGATAATTGATAAGAGTAAGAGTCTTATTTGACCCCAGACACTTTATTTTACTCTGAGATGTCTCTTTCACCCTTTTTGAAACTGTAAGTAGTTCAGTAGTGACCTGTGTAGTTCATCAACTTATCATAATAGTAGGAGCCCAGGGTGAAAGGGGTACTTTAGCATTTCCACTTCTACCAACTCAGAATATCAGTGACTTGACAGGAGATCACTCACATGACTGGATTCCTTTTCTTTGCTGGTCAATAAGTGAGATCATTTTAGGAAGGTTAGCATTTACAGTTTTGTCCACTCAGAACATCTGAGGCCCATAGGGGGCGCTGGGGCACCTCCCTCCCTGTAAAGATGAGGGGAAAAAATGCATCGAAAAATATATTTTTACAATAAAGATGTTTTTACCAACTATTGTGGGACCACTTGCAATGCTAATCATTTAAACTACATTTCCCAGCTGCTGTTATTCATTTACCATTGAATTTCCACTGAGGACTCGTATTGATTCTTTCACAGGTTGGATTGGTCAGATCGCCCCAGCACTGTGACCAAATAACCAATTATGTACAGTTGCCAGGTAAAATTAGTAAATATGCAGCCATTCAGCATAGCAGAAATTTATGGTCTTGGGGCGCTGAAAAAATGGCCCTCTTGGCCAAAAATGATTTTAGGGGCGGGGAAAGGAGGGAGAGGAGCCTGTGTGCCCGACAAAAGTTTAGTGACTTGATGAGCTGATGTTGATGGCGTAGCTTGAATGTTAGAATGTTTATCAATACCAACTCACTGAAAAGTGCAGTGAGGTAGTGTGGCCGAGTGGTCTAAGGCGCTGGATTTAGGCTCCAGTCTCTGAGGAGGCGTGGGTTCAAATCCCACCACTGCCATCATATATGTGTGGCAGGTCTCTCTCAGCCTCTCTGTGCTGCAGGTGGTGACTGCTTTTGTCACTCATGGAAGGAAACATCCCGAACTTGAGGTATTCTACTCATCTTGAACTCTAAACAACAATGTGCAGTCACGCTGAGCTGCCTTCAAGCCAACAACATGGGCACAGTGTACCGACAGCCACAGGCTCCTCCCAGTTTACACAACACTGCCAGTGACCTCTGCTTCAGTGTAACGGTGACTTTCTAAGCTGAAGCTGATCCAGGACCAGCTCAAGAAGAAACATGGAGAAGACATTTAATGCTGCTCTCTATTGAGACGAACAACTCAGCTGACTCAAACAAGGCTGCTGGTGTCTTCAAACCCACGACCAAAAGAAGAACCCTCCTCTGAGTCCACAGACCTGAGCATCGCTGCTCTGACGTCACCACCTGGGTGTCAGTGGGAAGTCAGTGGTGAGGTTGTCAGTCGTTCCTTGTGTTTTATTCCAGAGGCCTGGAAGTTAAACACAAAATTAAATTATTTTAATTCTTTACTTGAAGTTTGACGCTGTTTTGCTGGAAATGTCTGACAACTTCTTGCATGCTGGTGTCCCATCACACACAACAGGTGCACTTGTCCTCTTTTCAACTCTGACCCACAAACATTCCACCAGTGAACGTCCAGAAATTGAAGCATAAACAGCTCAGCAACAATGAATTCTTTAAATCAACCTCTGAAATAAGAGATGAATCTTTACCTGCTGAGGCCTGCTTCAGAGCCAAATAGTGAAACGTTCAGCACTCACATCCCTGTTCTTGTCCCAGTCCTGCTCTTATAAATCAAGGCCTGTTCAGTAAATGGTAGAGCAGAGTGGTTCAGGGGAAGAGAGCTGGGACCAGAACCCAGAGATGGACGGATCAAAACTGTCCTCTGATAAATGAGAAGAACAAAATTAATATATTTGTTTAGAAATGTGAATCTGTTAAAAAGGGTTGGAAATCAGATTTCAAACCATTGTGAGAGTTAATAAGTGTCTACTTTTCAACTGAAGCAAAAGTTGACTTCAGAAGATTTTTGTGATTCAACTTAGCAGCTAAATTTCCATTTCTATACTGATTGTCTGCAATGGTTAATGGGGGGGTGGAGCTTATCCCAGAGTATCCAGTTAACCACCACCCCTCTTGATGTCTTTGGACTGTGGGAGGAAGCTGGAGTACCAGAGAGAACCCACACAGGAACAGGGAGAATATGCAGACTCCACACAGCTGGGGCTGGAACCCAGAACTTTCTTGCTGTGAGGCAACAGCACCAACCATCGCACCATTTTGTCCAGTGAAAATGCCACCAGATTGTTTGGATTTTCTGTAAAATCAAGTACAATGGATAACAGGTCTGCTTACGTAGCAGAAGATTCTAGGTTCAACTCCTGGTTGGCTTGCTTCCACCTTTATACTGAGAAGCTTTCATTGCCTCTCCTTCTTCCCAGGATGGTTCCACCTCAGTGGAAAGGTTAACTAAATACTCATCAACTTCTCTGGTCCAATCATATTTATGTTGGCACACAGAGAACAGATCCAGAGTCAGAGCTGAGACTTGAGTCTAACACCTTAAGGGTGGAGGAGAAGAAGCCCTGATTTCTGTCTCACACTCTTTTTACTCTCTCTTGGCTTCACCCACACAGGGCGGGAGAACATCCACATAGTGTATCAGTATTTTTCATATTTTTAACCAAATCAGCTCTAACTGGTTAAGAACAGGTGAGTTAGTGAGTGTGGTGCGTTCTAATCTGATGTGCGAGCTGCAGTAAACAGCAAAGCCAAACAGCACAGAAGCCTTTCAGCATTCATGCAGACTGTAAAGACGGCTGAAAAGCTCCCTGCTTTGGAAGGAGCAGAGATGGAGCCAGAAAAAACACAGAATTTGCCCAGACTCTGATTTGAAGTTGCAAGTGACTCAAGTTGGTGATGAAGTATGATTGGCTGCCTCTTCATGAGGTCATTCATACACACGTGTAGAATCAGGATGTGAGCTGAGGGGTGGAGGTCGATGAGTACTGGAAAGGGTTCAATAATGACCACAACTTTGGCACCAGGAGGACAGCAGGTGATGGCACCTGGGAGCTCAACAGACCTGATGATTGAACCGCCAATGACAAGGATTTCAGCCACCATTGTAAACAGAGTTTAGAGGAGAGAGAAAACCTGCTGTCAGCCTCAGCAGTCAGGGCAGTGTCAGAGGCCGCAGAGTTGAATGAAGCAGGATCAACTGGCAAGTCTCAGCTGGAGGTGATGTCATCACTGGCCTCAGTCCTAACCAGTGCTCTGCCTAGCAGCGGGAACGATAGCGAGAGACCAGTACAAGCACTCAGAGTTGGAGACAGCAGGAGGAGAGAGACAACGACAGCGTCACCCATGGGAAACTGTTGCATCCACTCAGGACAGGCTGCTCCAGAGAGATCGAGGCCCCTGCACAGGGGGCTGGCACAGGTCTTGAAAGTCTTAATAAGTATGGAATTTTGTGTGAAAGTAAGAAAGTGTTTTCTCTCGTAGGATAGTTTTAGAGGATGCTCAAAGGCACATAGTCTTGTCAAATTAGAACAACTCAAAGAAACATATAAAAACATGACATGATTTCGCTGACTGCTCGGTTCTGGAATGACATCAAATCAAAACTTGTGTAGCTACGTTTTCAGCTTCAACTCGAAAAAAAAACAACTTAGAGTTAAGGTCTTGGAGAAAAAGTATGTAAGTTTTGAAAAAGTCTGGATAAAGTCTGGAATTTTTATTTGGAAAAAGAGTGAGCACCCTGCCTGTAGCCACTGGGTCAGTTTGCTCTTCAAGCAGCCCAAAGTAGTTTGACACACGAAGGTCATCTGAAGAGACCTGAGGAAGAGAAATCTGTCTCCCCTTCTCCTTAACGGACAGACACAGGAGAGGATGGACGTCCAGCTGAAGCCAGGAGACAAGCAGGGGTTGCTGCTTGAGGACATCATCCAGGAGGCTCTCGATGGTGTGGAGTTGGGGTCTCAGACTGGAAGCTCTCACTGCTGTTGTCCAACCAGCCATCACATCACCTCCTGAGCTCTCAGCCTCCACTTGACCAGGTTCTGGATGCTGAGTCAGCAGGAGACATGAAAGTAATCAATGTTGAATGACTTTCAAAGCTGCCATCAATCTGCAGGACTTACTCCTTCACTGTGTGGTTCAAAGTCAGTGGTTTCATCAGAGCTGTGAACTGAGCCTGTGTTCATTCACGTATCAGTAACAGGCTGACACTTCATCACACCAGTGGACAAACGTCAGCATTCATCACACAGCAGCTCCTCTGATCAACAACAGAAGGAGCTAAAGTCTTCTGGAGGATGAGGACATCAGTCCCTCTACCTCTCACATGCTGAGCCAGCACTCTACCATTTGAGCTGGTTCTCCTGTTAATGAGGACAGCAGATAATGCAGGTTGACCTTCATGATTGGATGAGCGTCACCAGTTGAAGCTTCTCTGGTTGACCAACATGTGGAATCTCTTTCAGTACTCCAGTGGTGGTTTAAGTGATGACAACATGGGTTAGTCACTGGGAGTGTGTGTGTGTGTGTGTTTATGTGTAGACTTTCCCTTGTGACAACTGATTTGATTTGGAAACCAAAAAAGAAGAAAAATCTTCAGATTCAGAAAACTTTTTATTCCTGTGGGGTGCAATTAAGGGAGCACAGAGCGATGCACTTTGTTACACAACAACACAACAACATACATCAGGTAAGGAAGTGCAGAGACATCTTGACCTCCCAGGGTGAGCAGCAATTGCTTTGTAAAATATTCGACGTGTTCTCCCTGTGTCTGCGTGGGTTCTCTCCGGGTACTCCGGCTTCCTCCCACAGTCCAAAAACATGCAATTGGGGACTAGGCTGATTGAATACTCTAAATTGACCGTAGGTATGAATGTGAGTGTGAATGGTTGTTCGTCTCTCTATGTTGGCCCTGCGATGGACTGGCGACCTGTCCAGGGTGTACCCCGCCTCTCGCCCGTTGACGCTGGGATAGGCTCCAGCCCCCCCGCGACCCTTAATGTGTAGGAATAAGCGGAAGATGACGATGGATGGATGGATGGAAGGAATATTCGACGTCTGACAGGATGAGTTTCTTTTCCCAGTGATTCCACTGATAGTGAAAAGCTTCGTTCATCAGACTGGTCTGATAGGATCAACTACCTTTTACTCTTGAGTGGAAACAGCAACCTGTCAGAGAACATTAGTCAGATCAAAGCCAAGATTAAAGCAAGCCTCCAGATCAAAGTCAGAATTTATGATGATGTCATCAGGGCTTTGACAGTGTATTTATTTGTACCTAATATTCTGTCTTTGATCCCAGGAGGACATGAAAGAAACACAATTGAGGAAAGTATAGGAGAACATTCAGCTTCACTGAGGGACAGGATTTAAGAGGGCAAGATTCTTTTGTATTTCCAATTTAATGGAACCTACCTTAAAACTGGGGATGACCATTTTTAGGGAGTTCATTTACTAATACACAGAGTAAGTCATGTCATTCCCTTTATAAAAAAACAAACATGTTAAGCTCCTCCCCCCAGCTCCAGATGGTACAGACAGATAGGAGAGTGGCAAGGAGGCAAAGAAGTGTTCTGCTCTTGTCAGGGAAATTCTCCTTGTAGACCGTTGAGAGTTGCTAATTCTCTGAAGAATCACAAACGCAGTGTGATGAATCAAGTCTCTTTAATGCATGCAGCATGGAGAGAAGGCTGCTGAGTGTTCTCTGCTGATCTGTACAATGACCCAACCTTTTAAACCATTCAACAACAAAGGGGCAGATGATATCCACATCAAAGCAATGACTATAGGATATAGGAAATAACACCTGTTAAATATTTGCCTCTCAACTCCCCACTTCATCCTGTTCAATTGCCCTTTTGTGCCTTGAGGTCAGGGTGGCCACAGGAACTCATAAAATACTTCCTGAGACTACTACCTCTGACCTGTCTATTAAATTAATTCCTACATTCAAGCCAAGTTTGCACCACCAACAGTCTCCCATTCTTATGCAACATGAACATTTATAGTCATTGTTGATGGCTAAAGTTGTGTTCACACCAAACCCGATGCAGTGTTAATGTGCTTAATAATAGAGAATGAGTGAAAGGAGTGTTCAGAGTGATGTATAGTATGACAGTCAGGCCAGCAGGTGGGGGCTTTCATTTACGCTGTCTACCTGTTTATGGTATCTGTGCTCTGCCAGCAGAGGTCACGCTTCACAACCAATCTTCTAGGGTGTCTGAATGGTGCCGTTGGCTGCGTCCGAATTGCCAAGTGGCAACCTACGTCCTACTGCTACGACCTACCGCTACAGCCTACTTCTACAACCTAAACACAGCGGCACCATTCGGACACCCTATAAGATTGGTGGTGAAGCACGACCTCTGCTGGCAGAGCACAGATATCGCAAATAGGTAGACGGCACCAACGAAAACCCCACCTGCTGGCCTGACTGTCGTATTGCACTCCACTCTGAGCGCACCCTCCATTCATTCTCTATTATTAAGCACATTAATGTAGCTGTAAAGTTGTGTGCACACAACTTTGTAAAAGAAACAACTGTGAAGGTCAAACTGAGGATTTCTCGACTTGTTCAATCCTCCATGTTAAAGTCCACCATGCTTTTGATTGGCTCTGATTCTCTGTGGCAAAATCCAACAAGAGGCTCCAAAAATGTTTTGAATGTCATAAGAATGCACAGGACGAGATGTTAGTTTCCTTCATGTCTGCAGTTCCTCCACTGGAAAGTAAAGTCAATGCTGTTCCTCTGCTGAAACCTGGGATCAGACCAGGGACCTTTAGATCTTCAGTGTGACGCTCTCCCAACTGAGCTGTTTCAGCTCTGAGTGATGGACCTGCGTCTCTCATATTATAATCTCATCCACTCTTACTAGAACTTAGAGAGGATTTGAGCTTCTGAAGTCATGTCACATTGAACAGTTCTACAGGACCATTTTTATGAAGGGATGAATCACACAAGCCTTTTTTGTGTGTGTTCTTCCAGTTGCCTCAACATGATGTGAGCCAATAATTCCACATCTGTACTAGACACACCTCTTGTTGGTGGGTTTTATGGATCTTTCTGTTCTAACCGTGTCTTTTATCTTAAATATGCCACTTTCACATGAAAACATCAATAACAGTACAACATCAATAGCATTCAACCTGCAGTATGGAGGATTTTATTTGGATACTAGTATATTAGAGTGGCACGGAGGTGTAGTGGTTCGTACCTCACAGCAAGAAGGTTCCGGGTTCGAGTCCCAGCTCCGGCTCGGGCATTGGATTTCTCTGTGTGGAGTCTGCATGTTCTCCCTGTTCCTGTGTGGGTTCTCTCTGGGACTCCAGCTTCCTCCCACAGTCCAAAGACCAGGATCCTGGGGGTGGACTGTCTTTAGGAGGCTGAGGTGTCTAGGGGTCTTTGTGGACCCTCTGTATCTCAAACTGAGACAACAGAGTCCTGTGTTCTTGAGTCATTGTGTATAGTCTCTGTTGTTGGACAGCTCAGCGTGGTCCCTGATGGTCTAGTGGCTAGGATTCGGCACTTTCACTGCCGCGGCCCGGGTTCGATTCCTGGTCAGGAAATGAGTTATTTAGAGGTTCAAACTATCATGTCATGAGTTTGCTCAAAACTAATGACTTGAAGGGAGTTCAGTCAGTTTACATCCAACAATTCTCCATGCAAGCGCATCCTGCAACAGCAGTGACTAAAACTTCCCTTTAACAAGCAGGAACGTCGAGCAGTTCCAGAGTTAGTGGAAACGAATGTTTGCTTTAACCGGTTGGGGGGAAAGAGAGCAGGAAAGGTAAATATTTTAGGAAATGTTGATGTTTCTGGTGTGAACAGAGAAGGAGAGGAGGTCGGCACGTAACAACAGTCTAATGTTTAACAAATTGTTCTCCTGCACTGCACAACATTTGTTTCTTTGATCTCTGAATTCTGTGTTTGATCTCTGAATTCTGTCTTGGATCTCTGGGTTCTGAGCATTGATCTCTGGGTTCTGAGCATTGATCTCCTGCTTCAGTCTTTGATCTCTGACTGATTCTAAACTCATCAAAGATCACATCAGCATATTTGTCCAGACTCCAGATGATGATTTTACCAAGTGCACTCCAGCAGTCCTTGTTGCTGTCTGCTGTTGTGTCACAGCAAAGTAAGGAAACAGCCTGACGGTCCTCAGGAGGAAATTTGACAACCTCCAAAGATGGAGGTGAATCTAGACCTGCTCATGTTGGCCATCCTTGATGAACTTGGGCGGGTACTCTGGTGCAGGGATGAGGTCATGCAGATGATCTGGGAGCAGTCCTGATGTTAAATGCTGTGATGAAGGACAGTGTGGTGGTGAAATGGGTCAATTTGAAATTTTCAACAGTTTAACGTTGTTGGCAGGACTCCAACCTAAGCAGGGAGACCCCAACGTGTGTGTCAGTGTTTTGAGTGAGCTTCCTGGCAGGTTGACACAAGTCATCTGATGGCATTTTTTATTTTAAGAAATACCTCTGGCTTGTTTTTATTTTGTTTTGTTTTGTATTCTTTTTTAATGAGAAATTAGAAATGGTTTTTAAGGTAACACTATGTTGATACATTCTGGTTACCATGGTTACTGTTTGTATCTGAAGTTGAGAGACTTTTCTTAAAGACTACATTCTGGAGAAAATACAGTGATTGGAAATATTCAATTTTACCTAGTTTTTGGTCTTTTTCTTGCATTGTTGCTGTTTGTCCTGCCAGAAAAGAAAACTATAGGACTGTTCTTAAGGTCAAAGGTAATGTTGATACATTTTGTGGGGGAAAAAAATGGAGTGATTGAAAGGAAAAAAAATCACCTGAAAATGCATACATTTCCTGCTTTGCGTTTTTATTTGAAAAGACAAATGTTATGGTTGAGAAATACTGTTTATAAATGTACTGTAACATGTATTACATGTACATGAGTATTTAAAATTGTATGAAGGTTTTAAATTCAGTTAAATAAAAAAATAACTTATGATGACATATACTTTTATTTGAGACCACTTAAAAGAAAAAGCTTGCTCCCACATTCAAAAGTTCATTCGATGAATTTAAAATATTCAGGTTTAATAAAGGAGTATATTTAAATTGGGTAATACAACCAATTTAATGATTTTTATTTCTGGAAACTTGAAATAATTGGTTTGTAAAATCATCAGAAATTGGTTTACATCAATTTAAAAATTTCATGTTGAAAAAAAATAATTTATTTACGTTGTATAGCAAACAAATTTTAGTTGTGATCTGTTCAGCCAAATTTTTTTAATGAAGCCAATGCTTTTTTTTCAGTGTAGTGAAGAAGACGACCTTATGACACCATTTTCATTGTTGCTCTATTAGTTCTCAGTCTCACTCATAAAAATGAACCAGCTTTGACATGTTTACTTCTCTTGTGTGTTCACAACTTTGGTCTTTAAACTCCTGACAAACACAACATGTCACACATTTGGTGTATTAAAGCAACAAATAATAACATCATGATGATTCAGGTTAGGAGGGCATGGCCTGGAGGCAGTGTGGCCGTCTAGCAGAGTTGCAGGTTCAGTTCTCACTTCACCTGGTGACCAAGGTGAACTTGAAGTGTCCTTGAATTAGGTACTGAGCCCCTCATTGCTCTTGATGACTAACATCTAAGACCAACAAGCTTTTGGTTTTCTCTGATTCTGTGGCAAAATCCAACACCAGGAAACAGAAAATCTTGAGGTTGTCTCACTTTTTTTTTAAAGAAACTCTGCATAGGACAGTGATAGGATGCTTGTTTCCTTGGATGAAAAAGACTGGTACTCTCATCTTCTTAAACAATTACTTGTTCTATCAGGACAAGAGAATCTGAGCTTGGATGTCATTTAGAAGTAAAAGGTAAATTAAACTTGTAAACATCAGCTGGTGTTCACTCTGATGATGTGTGGATGGTCTGTATTCTTCCTTCTGTAGCACGATGCTGCTGGGAAGAAGCCTGATTATTGTCAGAGTTGTGTTCAGTGGCTCCTACTGGGTCCATTTCTGACAAATGGGCTCCAGAGTTCAGCTGTTTAAAAGGGTCAGAAAAAGCAGCACATCATTGCAGTCAGCAGACGCGGTGGCCGAGTGGTTAAGGTGATGAACTGTCAATATGTTATGCTCTGCATGCATGGGTTTGAATCCCATCCTTGTTGCAGGTCAGTTTGATTTCCAAGGTACTGAAATAATTATTTTGTGGGAACTGGATTTTTGTGTCTATTGTGGTAGTTGTTAGTCACTGAACAACAAACAGTAAATGTCAGTTCCATTAAATCCATTAATACATTTAAGAGAAAGATACAATGAATGAGCTGCATAGTTAAAAATCCGTCTGTTGATGATATTCCTAACAAAGGCCCGGGTGAACCTTTTGTGTGAGTTAGTCTGTAGTGATGAGAAAACATGAACTTTCTGAAAGTACCACCAAATGCTGCTCAGCTCCGTGTGATTGCACAATCAAGTCCACGAGTCTCTTTTCCTCTGCAGTGGTCAATGACCTGTTGAATTCAGGCTTCAGTCTTTTGAATGTGTTACATCCGTGTTGCTGAGCTGCTTCATGAATCAGTTTCATGCAGGTATTCCCAATCTTCATAAACAATCAAAACTCATCAGTGAACAAGCAGGAAATCAAATGCAAATCTGGCCAATTTCCCATCACTAACATGAGAATCCATGTTTCTTTGCTACCCCAGGCTCCAGAATTCTTCCTGTGTGAGACATGGAGGCCCTTCTTTCGCAATTATTTCCTCACCAGGCCGTCCCTGTCCAGTACGTAATTGAGCTGCAAATAACAGATATTGGTCAAATGATGGTGTGTGCCATCGCAAAGAATTAATATTTGTACTAATTAGCCTCAGGCTACTGCTGCAACTGAAACTAAAGTAGAAAAACACAATGAAGGTTACAAGTCAGACATGACAGTGCATATTTGAAAATACTAAATCATCAAGGACATGTGCTATGAACCCACTGCCATACAGACAAACAAAATGAAGAATGTGAGACAACAAGCGGGCAGCACGGTGGTGCAGTGGTCAGCACTGTGGCCTCACAGCAAGGAGGTTACAGGTTAGAGTCCTGCCGTCCAAAGACAGGCAACTGGGGACTGATTGGTTCTCCAAATTGACCGTAGGTGTGAATGGTTCTTTGTCTCTATGTGTTGGCCCTGCCATGGGTGAACCCCACATCTCGCCCGTAGACTCTGGGATGGGCTCCAGCCCCCCCGCGACCCTTACCAAGAATAAGCGAAAGACAATGGATGGATGGACATGACAATGCCCCCGCTTGGGTTGGTTTGAGTAGCAACCTTTCTGGTTCTCTTACATTCATGTGTGTTGCTCGTCCACGTGCAAAGTCATACATCACAATATTTGGCAAATGTTTCCAAGACAGCAGGTGTTCTGTCCTTAATGCGTTCCACGCGTATATCGACAGAAAACTAAACGCTCCACTCCAAACAAGACTCTGGGTCCTGCTTTTGCCAGGTTTATTGTTGAAGTTAAATGTGAAACTAAAAGGAAAATGAACTAATATTAGAATTATGAATATTACGTGTCTTCAGATGCATAAATGATCAAATAAACAATTGTACATCTGTGAGCCATATAAAGCAAACCCTAGCATGGCTAATAGAAATACAAACCTAAAGGGAAACACACATGAACACGTAACTAATAAACATGTAGTCTAATGCTTTACCACTGAAGATGTTAGCAGATGACAATAAAAACCAGAGAGTTACCCAGACAACACAGTTGGCTGACACTTTTCATTGGTGGTTCAGATTTGTGCTCGATGGGATGGGATGAAAATTTGACCTTCGAACAGTAAAAACCATTCAAAAAGCTGTCTTTCTGGGTGCTGACCACGTTGAAGTTCCCTTGATACCCAGCAGAGGGCATGCTGACACTTTCATCACCTTGATCGAAGGTGAACTAAGCTATACTGATACGTTGTTTAGATGGGAACCTGGGGGGACAATGGCAAGCAGAGCTGTCCTGAGTGGACAAACACATCTGAGAAGCATGGAGTGGAAGGAAGAGTGCTGGCTGGCACCACATGGCTGTCTACTTTCTCACATGCAATGTTATTGGCGTTCCTCCTGGACAAGTTTGAGGGCCACATGAAGCTGGTGAATGTTCCGAAAGATCCTGGAAGAGAAATACAGAACACAATCAAGTCAGTCTTAAGTACTCTTGTATTTTTGGGGACGAGACAAATATTTTGTCGTGTGGTATCACTGCAGGTGTACCAGAGTGTTTGGGACCGGTGTTGAACCTCATAGACATGGGAATTTCAAGTTTTTGAGGGAGAAAAAACAGACCGAGGGAGTGATAACGGCCCTCCTGACCTCAGTACCTCATTCCCATCAACCAGATGCTGCACACCAACAACCCACAACAAAACAACCACGAACAACCACAACAACCACTGCTCTACTTCTTCAGGAAGCTGCGGAGAGCTGGACTGGGGAGCTCCATCCTGAGGAATCTCTACTGCTGTGTGGTGGAGAGCGTCCTCTGCACCTGCATCACCGTGTGGCACAGAGCTACACTGCTGCTGAACAGAGGGCTCTGCAGAGGGTGGTCAAGGCTGCACAAAGAACTGTGGGG
>NC_141340.1:19375000-19427500 GCF_037954235.1 Aulostomus chinensis
TAAGTACACCCAACTACCCTCAGGAGTACACCGCTGATTTGGACTGTATCTGGGTCATCAGTGTGCCCAGCGGAAACAAAGTCCAGATTGATTTTGAGGACGCGTTCGACGTTGAGCCTGAGAGCAGGTAGCTACGTAGCTCTTTGTCTTTCCATTTCTGTCAGTGTGCTGCAGGGGAAACTGAATGTGTTCTTTATTTTCCATCAATGAGAATTCTCCTCACAGCTTTCTAATGTCATTATATGAATATTATGTTCTCTTATGTGTGCTTCTCAGGTGTACATATGATGCTTTGGAGCTGTATGATGGCTCAACCTCTAACAACCTAATTACCCGGTTATGTGGAGACACCCTGCCATTGACCCAAATGTCAACAGGGCCCTCCATGACACTCAGGTTCTACTCAGACAGCACGATCCATCACAAAGGCTTCAAAGCAAAGTACTCCATAGGTAGGCAAGAAGACACTCTCTCATCCAGACACACACACACACACACACACACACACACACACACACACACACTCTGAGAGTCCACACTCATGCTTCAGGGACACTGACACACTGAGATGTGCTTCAACCTCCAGTAAAACTATTGTTACAGCAAGAGCAGAACAGCTGGAAGAGGCTGCTTCTGCTTCTGTTGTTGGTGTCTGGTGTTCATTCAGGCTGTGCTTCAGATTCACTGATGTTCATGAGCTCTGAGTGAAGACTGTTCAACTGATGGTCCCATGAACTTTATCACTCATCTTCTGATTCATGTTTTCTCATGCAGGAGCTTCTGAGTCGGATGCTGGTAAGTAGACTGTTTCTATCATGCTGATAGCTTAGATGATGGATGGATAGATTTGAATCTGCCTGCCTTCATGAAAATACTGACCTCTCTGAAGGCAAAGAAGCTCTTCAGAACGACGGCCACTTTCATTTCGACATCCCCAATTACTGCTTCATCTCCCTCCACACAAACATGACACTAAAAGTGTTTGCAGGCAGACTGAAATCAAACTCAGACATACGGAGGACACCCGAAGAGCTGGATGTGGCCCACAGGCCAGGCGTAGCTCGTGCCCTCAGCATCTCCTATGCCATGTAATCTTCGGCTGATCTCAAACTTGTATTTCTACTTCTCCCCCCTCCCAGAATGCTGGACTAAATGGTTTGATCGAGACAACCCAAATAGACGGGGAGACTTTGAGACTCTTGCATTTCTCCATCAAGAATATCCTGGGAAAATCTGTGAGACTCCCCTTCAGATTGAGGTCCAAACTACATCTGGGGCCAGCGTTGATACAACAGGGGACACGATTGACGCGTGAGTACTGAATGCACTGTGAATTGATGCTTTTCTGACCACTTTACCTCAGAAAGTATGCAAATGCATCTCTTATGTTTCTGAGTCTTTGTTATTGTACCCCTGCTGGGTATCACCAGCACGACCTCATGCATAAGCAGTGAGCTGCTAAAGCAAATGGGTCACAGCCGTATCCTAGCAGACAGCAGCAGCAAGACAGCGCACTAAATCACAGGTCCTTACTGACCGCTTCATGTCACAGTTCGGACTTTTTTGGTGGAAGATAAAACAGCTGGTTATTACCCTAAAAACATCAGGCCAAACCCCTCAGACAGCAGAGTTGTCAGTCCATCAACCGTCCTGACTGAACTTTGGTTCCTTCTGCAGATCTGACACAACCACTGGATTCATCTGTAGAAACTCTGACCAGAAGCCGGGACGCTGCAGTGATTATAAAGTTCGCTTCCAGTGCCCACGCAACTTCTGCTGCAGAGAAGGGAATTGTGAGTACATGAATCCTTTGAAGCATCACTAAATAATTTGTGTTTAATTAGTAGTAGACGAAGTTAGGTTCCATCCTCTTGTTTGGTTTCTGTCTAGTGTGCTGGACCAACTGGTACGACTCAGATGATCCTGATGGAAGAGGGGACAGGGAGCGTTTGAGTGTGCTGCAGGACAAGTATCCTGGAGAAATCTGTGACAGCCCTCAGGAAATCAAAGCCATGACTGTTGACGGAACCCCAGCTGGACGGACAAACCAGAGCTTCAAACAGTAAGTTGACTTGTTGGAAAACAGTACTGACTTCAGCGTCATCAGCACTGTATATCTAATCACAGACCTGTAGTCGCCCTCAGCTAATCAATGCCTTTCATCATGGTAAGTTTCAACTCTTAGGAACCTGATAGAATAAAATACACCATCTGATCAGAAGAAGGCCAACTCTTTGAAGGGCCAATGGGAGAGAAGACGTAAACATTTAACTACGTCCAGGTCTGACAAAAATCTAAAGTGATCATGAGTTGCTTGTCAGCATGGAAGGCAAAACCATCTAACAACAGTGCTGAGTCTGATTCAGTGGCTAAGGACTATCTGGTGAACCCATCCGGCAAAGTGAGTGTGGTGCACGGTAACTACAGGATTCATGGAGCCCAGGTTGATGTTAGGGAGGAAGGAAAGTCCAGGATGTTAATGGAACTGAGGTGGCTTACATTCAGGGAATTTTTTTCAAATTTTCACTGTTTCTTCGTGAAACAGAAATCAGAAAACACTGCAAGGTGTGTGCGTTTCAGAGAAGACGAGTGCACCAATGACTAACTAGCTTAAACACTTTTCCAGCTTCAGTTCAACTGAGGGGCTGGTCTGTTGGCATGACGATCAACAGCCGGGAATAAGGTGTTATGACTACAAAGTCCGCTTTGGATGCCAGTGCCCCATGAGTGCTGCTGCCACCAGCTCCATGAAGACACCAAGACTCCAAGAGAAATCATAAATTCAGATCCTCGGGGACTTCATTGCTATTACTTATGTTTCCTCTTCCTATGATCTACAGTAATCAAACCTATTCATAAGGGCATTAAGGTAAACAGCATGTTTGGGGTTCTGGGAATAGCATGGAACTTTGAATCCAAGTGAAATCTAACATTCAAGTTAAAATTCTGTAGAATTCATAATTAGAATAAAGCTGCACAGTTTTCAAAATAAGTTGTGATTGTTTTGACGAAGATTGTGATGTGATTTGGGACATTAGCGGGAACGTTAACGGGATTATAACCCACAATTAGCCTGCAGGAAATCTTGTGCCTTAGTGGGATTTGGAAATAGCAGTAGACCTTGTTGGGATTTCAGTCCAAGTTGGATTAACTTCAGAACACTCATCTGCTGGACCTGTGACTTGTGATATGAAAACTGATGAATGTCTTAAAAACATGTTTCCAGAGAAATAGTTATTTTTTTAATCTCAGGGGCATTTTCTGCTGATTAATGTTGAGGTGCTGTTTGCTAAGTAGAACGGTGGATTGTTAATCATGATGAAAAGAATCATTGTTGTCTCATTTGTATATTGACTTAATCCTGCGCTGTCCTTGGATTGTCTCTGGAATACCTTCTGCGAATACAAAGAAATGTTCATGCTGAGGATTTTGTCTTGTGTCTTTGCATTTCTCTCCCTTGAGCTAAATGTACCCTGCAAACACTGAAGCTCTTGCGTCGACTGGCAGCTTTTCCAGACTGTCCAGGAATGACATAAACATGCACCAAGAGTCTACTTCAAAGCAGCTACACATTACATTATGTTAATGATTCCTGCTAGTGAAAACGTGTAAAGCACGAAACAAGATACACCCACTAGGGCAGGTACAATAAGCACATCATCAGATAATTAGCCCTGTAAAGCCTGAACTATGAAATAATTGACAGAAAATTCCAATTCTCAGAAATTGGAGCCTTTAATGGTCCTTCTGAACAAACTAACATTTTTTTCTCAAATATCAATTTCCATATGTGAGTTTCAATTTGATACATCCAACCATAAGGCTCAAAGTTTCATTTTTTTTAAACAAACAAAAACATGTTGTGGCGAGCGGGGGGTACTAGTCAAAGGCAAATCACAGTAAAAAAAAATTAAACAAGACAACGCCACCCTGGGAGTTTCACCCAGGGAATTTAAATACTATAATATCAGAGTTAAGGCACTCCGGTTCGTTAACCCTGAAAGCAGGAGACGTGGTTCAGGTACAAAAAAAAAAGTTTTATTTGTTATAATACTTTAAAATTTAGATCACGTTTAAAACTCCATACAAGACACTGGGCAAGGAGAGGGGAAATAGGGAAGCCGCTCAGAGCTGAGGCTACCAGGGTGGACTGGGCCGCGAGGGCAATTTGGGAGCCCAAAAAAAAGGTCACCCCATACACACGTGGCACTATCACACAGAAAATGCAGTTCATACACACACTCACAAGTGTTATTTAAGTGCACAAACCAAACGGGGGGTGAACAACACAGGACACGGGAAGGGGATCCCACCACCTGCGACACCCGTTCCACCACCTTTGGGGCCTTCAGCTCCTGGGGAAATAAGGAGAAAACCAAACTATATTGATGGGAAGATCCCAAACAAAATTACTTAAATTACTAATTGAACTCAGGATATATAAATGAAATCAAAATAATTTTTAACACTACTCAAAACAATATGGCCTACAAGATATGGTCAAACAAAGTAGATATAGACTACGCAAAATAACTGGAATGAAATGATAAAGTAATTGACTAATCAATCACAAAATACCCACAAAACAGAATGAAACTAATCAAATCAAGCCACTCAAAGGAAGCGATACTGAAATCAAACAACCCAATAACAAAAAAGAAAATGGTAATTCACTGATTGAACACAAGATAACTGAAATGAAGAAAATAAATGAGTTAATTTATCAAAAAAAAGTCCTCACTGAATGAAATATGACAAAAGATAAGTTAATCAAACAGACAAATGAAAACTAACCACCTTTAACCACACATATAAATTATGGGAATTGGACTGCACCAGCCAGAACCCACAGCAACAGATGACAGGTGTAGGTGTGAGACACCACGTGGCTGGCGTGAACTTCAGCCAAGCGTGGACCACGGTGGCAAGGCAAAACACAGGCAGAATCCGATCGTGGCAAAGCAGCAGTGTTTCTTTAGGGCCTTGCGATATCCACTGTACCTCCCAGCAATCTTACACCGCGGCTCCTGCAATAAATAAACACTAATCTGAGTAAACTAAATACACAAAAAAAGAATGGCGTGGCGTCTTCATACCACTCATGCGAGCTCGCTGCGTGCGCCACATGAGAGGAGAGCACAGAGTGATCAGCAGAACTACTGTTCAAAGATACATCTTGCGGATACGCAAGGACACATCATCAGTGATGTTGTATCCTGGGATCATTGGGGGTTTCAGGTCTTTCAACATCAGACCCCCTCAGCCAAGGCAACCTGACCGGGGTGATCAATCCCTGGCTTATGCGCCTCCGGGATCGCGTTCTTCAGCACTCCAGTCCAACAAAGAGTCCAATTTAGCAGCCAGCCAATCGGCGGCTCGCTTTAGCCAGCAGATGATTTGATTGGTCGACGGCATCCGGCTACCTTTTTCCTGGTGCGCTCGGCGTTTTCCGTCACTGTTCTTCTGCGACTCCGACAGGTAAGCCTCGCTGCGCTCTTCCTTGCCCTACAAAGACCAGAAACTTCACAAAAACTTTACCACGCCGAATGACGGACTTTGTGGTGTCTTCTCCTTGATATTTCTTGCGACTGTTTGCACTTTTTCACACCGAATGACGAACTACTTGGCGTTGTTATTTCTTGAGACTGTTTGGAGCTTTGCGGCTTCTGCGAGCGGACTTCGCGCTGTACGTTTGCACAAACGCAGGAATGGAAAAAAAAAATGAGACTTGTTATCGGTTCCATGCAAACGTCCTTCTTGAAGCAATAAACACCACATATTTATGTCGGTGTCGTGTCCGAACGTGTAGCTCCCGTTTGTGTGTCTTAACGTGGACGGAAGTACGGCGTTTTCCGCCGCCATGGACGCCAACAGTTCCGCTATATTTAATTATTTATATATATATATATATATATATATATATATATATATATATTTTTTTTTTTTTTTAATCTGTTGATGAATATACATTGCTCATTATACTTGAAGGAATGAATGAGGCAGGCGCTGTGTGGCAAAGAGTGCATTTTCTGTAGTTTGTGCTTGTGCGTGTGTGTGTGCGCGCGCCCGCGTGCGTGCGTTTGATTACAGGCGTCATGCTAAAAGAGGGTGTTTTGCGTGACTCTTTGCATAATGGATTACAAACCCGTATTCCGATTTCACGGAGCTACGTCCAGCGAGCTCACCCTGGCTCCAATGCCTGCAGCGAGATGGCTGGCCCAAGCTGGGAAAGCGAAGGTCACGCAGGTCAAGAAGCCCGACCTGGTGAGGGAGGAGGCGAAGACCCGTGTGCTCCAGGCCGGAGGTGACCCTGGTTGCTTCCAGCTGGTGCTCAGTGAGATCGAGCTCCAGTTTGGCAAATACCAGGGGCAGACGTTCAAGTGGCTCCTGAGCAACGACGTGGGCTACGCCAGCAGCCTTCTGGTTGCTCACCTGCAGGAGAGGGACAGCGAGTCGCTCCTGGCCGGAAACAAGGACGCCCTCGCCTCCTACGCTCGTCTCTTCCCAGAAACGGCCGCCACCATCGAGGGGCGTAGGATGTGCGAGGGGCACTCCTCGGTGCGAAGCATGGATGGGGCCGTCGTGGGTTTTGGCGCTCACTCCGGGGTGACCCCGCGGGACGTGTACGACTCCCCCCTTGGCAAAAGGAGATCGTAAGTGTTGCTCTCTTGAGGTGCGTCCAGTTCAAGTGACGGGACGGCCAGGCCTTGACTGTTTTTGGTCTCGCTGTCTGCAGTTATGTGCAGTGGGTGAAGAGGCAGAGGGTGAGGCCTGGGTCGCGTATGTATGTGCTTCAGACATACATACTGGGCAGGGATATGGAAGCTGCAGCACCAGCCTCCTCCCACCAGCAATTCCATCTTGATTTGATCATCATAGGATGGATTTTGGGCTGGACGGCCTCTGACCCCCAGCAGGGAACACTGCACTCTGCCTCCGCATACTTGACAGTCTGACTTAGAACCCATCTGTTAAAACTGCCTTTTATTGAAGTTGTGGTGTTGACCTGCCTCTTAACTTTTTATCAGGATCGCTCAAAAACAACAAGGCCGAATTTCACAAAATCCGACACATACAGGACTTGACAAGACAGCAGAGAGGACTTGAAGTCTCGTCCTGTATGCTGGCTTCACTGCCATGTTAATCT
Source organism: Aulostomus chinensis (assembly GCF_037954235.1). Lineage (NCBI taxonomy): Eukaryota > Metazoa > Chordata > Actinopteri > Syngnathiformes > Aulostomidae > Aulostomus > Aulostomus chinensis. Next base: position 19,382,148 of record NC_141340.1, read on the forward strand.
GTGTTGTTGCTGCTATTTTTTATGCATTTCAAGGTGACAATAGTTACCGGTGTTATTGTTTGGATCATCATTGTTGGTGTTCTCCTTTCTTCTATCAAATCCCTCAAAGTATGCTCTCTCTCTTCTCTGTGAAACAGCATCATCTATACGAATGAATGAATGAGTGAATATTTTATTTTCGTGTCTGAACATTGGCATGACCCATCCCACATGGGATTATACAGACAAATTAAATCTAACCAAAAAATAAGGTTCACATTCCGGAAAGTCATATTTACAATCACTCTTCCAGATATCAAAAACACATGCACGCACACACACACACAGACACACACACACACACACACAGCCAGTTATTGTAACCTAGGGACAGAGAGAGGGTCCAGAGGTACAGAGGACACATTTCATCACCATAGATGGTTCTACATCAAGATAATTCTTCCTCAAAATTTGATACAATTTCAGCTAATATACCTATAGCTGGCGTCTGAAATCAGAAACCTGATCACTGTTGTTCGGGAGTCACAGCATCCCCATCCACCAAGAGACACTGATCTGGCGGAGAAGGTCAAAACAAGGTCTTTACTTCTCGAGAACTTTTTATCAGATCAGTCCATTCTTTTAAAAAAAAAATACACACACACACACACACACACAGGGCAAAATCATAAATAAGCAGACGAAATGAGCCTTAAGTGTGTACGTTTTTAAGAGTAGCAACATATTAGCATTTTTTTTTTCCATTTGTCTCCCTCAGAGTCTCAAACTACAGGACAGGGACATTTCATTTGGAGCTTTTTATCACTTTTTTTTCCTTTTTTGCTGCATTGACCTGTTCACCTCTCACTCCCGACACACCTGGGATTGTAATCACACCTTCCCTTTCCACTGATACCCTGTGAAACTGTCCAATCGCAAAAAAGCGTCGTTAACACTTTTTTACTCCTGCTCATGCAGTTGCAGTGTGACTTTGAATAAAAGCACCTTCTCCCCCGCCCCTCTCTCTGAGCCGGTCACATGATCCACTTGTTTGGTCCAGGGGAGCTTTTACACCTGAACTTATGATTCGGATCCAAATTAAAAGTCAGATGTGAAAGGTTCCCTCAAACACCTTGAATTTCCAGTAGATGCTTTTCTCTCAACGAACCCTGGTGGGTTTGACTGGACTGCTCTTGGTCCAAGGGAACCCGGGTACAGAGGTGTGAGAGGAAACTGGATAAATACAGGAAATGAACCAAAAAAAAGTTAATCAAACATGAATATGACACTGTAAAACGACGAGGGGGAGGAGCTATGAGTGGCACTCTACCAGGGTTGAAAAGGTAACAAATGCCACACTTGAACAGTTTATTTTGACACCACAGACCCCGGACAGGTAAACATGCCTTTAGAATTGTGGTAGCTTTTCTCTTCTGACCGGCCGATGTTTGTTTACCATGTCTGGTGCTGGAACACTCGTGATGTGGCTATCTAGAGTGAAAATGTATGGTTGGAAGCGTTTTCTAACCAGATATATATTCTGTATACATCAATACACCTGCCACCTAGTAAGAATACCACATTTTCTTGTATATCATGTCATTTCCTCTCCCTTTAATTTTCAACCTGAGCTTCAGGCTGTCCTGTGAGTGTGCAGCCGATGTTTTCCATAGTGTGGCTCGTTCTTGCTCTGTGGAAACGTCCAGCACTCAACCTGCCTGACAGCCTTACAAGCTGCAGGAACATCACATCACTCTTTTTTTTTGTGCCAGGTAATACGGTTTGGTAGCCTGTCACAGATTACCATCAGGAGCAGACTTTTTCTGATAAGTGAGTACAGAGAGGTGAAGCAGCACTGTAACTTTGCAGCGGCTCGTGCATCTCTTTTTATGAACTCATTGTTTCAAAGTGTTCGATACATCAGTCATACCCTCTCCCACAGTCTACCTATCTAAAGTGAGGTGATTATTCTATCACTTTCCATTTTATACTTCAATATTTTTTTTTGCCTCTAAACAGTAAAGACTTCAAATACGTGCACGAGTCCCGTATTTCCATGATTAGCCCTCATATTCCTGCACAAAAGATCCGTATGGCCCTTGGCTGCAACAATTTGACTGTTCAACACTGAAAAAATGGAGCACAGTTCTCGATAAATATCCCCTCATTGACTCGTGCCGCATTCGCTTCCAGCATAACATTTATTTAATCAGAGGTTGCAAGTCTTGTTAATCCAACAATAGTTTTTGTAAGAGTAGAGACACTGGCAGAAAGGACAAGGGTCACCATCTGTCATGGCATTTCGAGGATCCTCCTGTTTTTCACGGAGCATGTGCTAATTTGTGTCCTACCTCATCCATACCTCTTGATGAAACCCAGCAGGGAGCTGCTGTTGTGCAGTTTCCCAGGTGTACAGGTCAGCATGCATATGTGGCTGCTTGGCAATTAGGAAATGGCCATGTAACCATTTTTTCGTTGTGCGTTTCCGCGACAACAACGAACCAGAGAAGGCACAAGAACCTATTTTTGTAGCAATGTCGAAAACACAGTTGCTCTTATTTGTTACATTCGACAATAGCGAATCTAACTCTGCTGATTTCTGCTCAAAGTGCTGAGAGTTATGTTTGTATTAGAAGATTTTGTCGGCTATACTGTATGTTAAGAAAATACAAATCCTGCAAGTCAGTAATACTGTAATACTACATCGCAGGTGTAGAGGTATGCCTTCAGGATGTGTCCCCGTCATGAGTGTTTTTGACCTTTGACCACCGTATTTATTTTTTTAAGATCATCTTTGAGTCCCAGTGGATGTTTGTTCTATATTTGACACAAAAAAAAAATCATCAAGTGACGGTGACCTTTGACCTCTGATAGCGTTTCGGTTCCTCCTTGAGTCCCAATGGACATTAGAGCTAAATTTAAAACAAAAAAAAATACAAGCACCAAGGTGTTTATACAATAAAATATGAGATTCAAAAGAATCAGACATAAAGTCCACGCATGTGAGTTGACTTTCACTTTGGACCACCTCATCCTTGTGTCCCAGTGGAACTTTGGCATTTCACAGGTGCATGAACAAGGACGTGTCGCTCTTTTACAACCTTTACAGTAAAACACCTTATCAATTCTGAGCCCTCCCTCCTCACAAAACACCCCAATATTTGTGTGTGCAGCTGATTGATTTGAACCCTGTGTTTTGAGCATTCATGAAAAAAAATATAAAATGCTGCAGGGAAAAATTGATGACTTCTGTTGGGGTTCAACCACAATGTTCATGCAGGGGGAACAAAACAATTTACCACCACTTTCATGTAGAGAGCTCGGCCCTGAGCGGTGCTGTTCATAGGCAAATGCGACATATTTCCTTCTCACACAAGTTAGCGCGTTCGCCAGTAGAAACAGGAAGTGTAAATAACGACATCACAAGTGATTGGATGAAATCGCTTGGCGTGCAGAATTCGCGGGGATTGCCTGAATTTGCATTAAATGTTGGGCTTGTTGTGAGCCACAAGTATACCATCATTTCCTGCAACTTTGAGATGATGGATGCAAACTCTAATGCTGGATATTTCATCAGGTCTTTTCTCACAATCACATATAGCATCAGAGAATGGGATTCACCAGTATTGCTACTGGTGAATGTGGTGCCTTGCGAGTTTTATTGCTGGACCTACTGGTTGAGATATAAAAATTGTTAGTTATAAAAGTTATAAAGTTTTAACCTGATCAAATTTGTAGATATTGGTAAGTGTGGAAAACCTCAGCCGATGTTGTGGGAGTCAGTAACAGTCGGTACAATGATGAAGGGGAAGCTGCACCCTTTCACGTCAATGCCAAACAGCCAGCAGGACACTGTAGGGAATCGAACCCCATCCCAGTAAACCAGGAGCACCATGACCAGTGTCTGTTTTTGCTTTTTGACACGACATGGAAGGGAAAGCAAAACCTGCAGTAGCAACAGCACATGAGTGGTAGTGTGTTCTATTATGAAGGAGGTGGAAGAAATCAACGAGGGTCATCTTAGAATTGGCCTTGTATGTTTGGGTTTTTTGAAAGCTGCATGTTTGATTGAAATGCTGTTGGACTGCAGGAAACGAAACCTCAACAATACAAAAAAATGAGGAAATAAAATGTATTCATCCAATCATCAACAATTTTTATTTATATATATATATATAAAAATTGTTAATAATTAGATGAATACATTTTATTTATATTATATTATATATATATACATATACATATATAAATAAAAATATAAATTGAATAAAAATATAAATTGTTAATAATTAGATGAATATATTTTATTTATATTATATTATATTTATATTATATAAATATATATACATATACACAAACATATACATACTAAAATTATTTTTTTACTTTTTCTTCCAAATTAGTCATACATAATATTTTACAGTTTTAATACAGTGACATCACATTACTTGACTATGCAGAAATAAGAGTGACATGGGCCAGAAATGTTTACATCATCAAGGCGCATGTACAACAAAAGAAGTGAGGAAAAAGAGAGGTACATACGTGCTGCGGCGGTGGAGCTGGCTCCTTTGGCGGCGTCTGTTGAATCAAACTGGAACGGCGTTGCTGAGAACATTCACCCAAGTGTTATACTTCAATACATCTTTAAGGCACCAAGAAAATATTTTCGTAAACTATTTTTTTTTTGAATTCTTGTTAACTTGAGTCAAATGTTTCCAAACTTATTTTTTGTTGGCTGAGTTGCCATCTATAGGTGACTGATTCAACATGACTCCATTCCTGCATCGACAGAAACAGACGGCTGCTACCTGCATGAGATAATAGTGTTTGTGTGTGTGTGTTTGTGGCATGTGCTGCCTTGACGTAAGGAGAGCGCAGCGTCATCTGTGGTACAGCTTCAGTCTGAGGACACAAACACACAAAGACCGTGTATGACAAAAGCATTTATGAAGGCATTAAAAACTGAGAGCACGATAAGAAGGCATCAAGTCAACATTAATAACTGACTGTAAAATGAAGGTTCGACTCACCAACCACATATTTTTAACCCCCGTTAACCGCAAAATATGCCAAATATGATCCCAGTCTGTTTCTAAATAAGACTTTTTTTTCAAACAGACCAAAAGAAGAACCTTTGATCTCTTTGCTGAATTTCTTTCCAAATGCAACACGTTGACCACCACATTTACAGGTACTTACTCTCATTCTTGAACTACATGAAGTGTGAATACTTGAGTCAAGTATTAGATGCAGGAGTATTTCTGCTCCTGAGTCTCTTCACACTTCACATGAAAACATGGTTGGGAACATCGGTTCTTACCTATAACAATGATTTCGGTCACCCTGTCCATCCTCTTCCGTCTCTTTCGTCCCTACACAAAAACAAGCATGTAAGAAGTTCCATCTGATATCTGCTGAATTTTTACCAGCTTGGTAACGCCATGGAAATGTGTGTGTGGGTGCGATGGAAGGGAGCAGGTTGAACGTACGTAGTTGACACCGCAGGACCACTCAGGGTGCTGCTGGGTGTGGCGCTCTTTCTCCTCTTTGGCCTTTTTATAATACTTGGCCTGCTCCTCCTTTGTCAGTGCTTTCCACTGTTGGAACACGACAAAACACACACACACACACACACACACACACACACACAGTAACAGAATGAACACACACATGCCAACTACCAAAGAGTGCTAAAGCTTGTGGAAGAGTACAAGCACACTTACTCTCTGTCCCAGGACCTTGTTGACTGCAGCGTTGTTCCTGCTCTTGAGTTCTGCCTTCATCTTCTCTCTCTGTTCCACGAGGAACAACATGAAGGCATTTTGGGGTTTTTTAACATAGGGCAGGTCCAGCTGCTTCTTAGCCTTCCTCTTTCTATAGAAATACAGAATCAAGCTGTTCATTTGAGAATTAAATATTTGTTTTTCTTCAAACAAATGTCATCAAGGCAGAATACAAGACAACACTGCTAAACTGGTTCTTGTTTCCTGAGTATTACTGAAGTACTTTTTGTCAAATCTGAGTCTGAACTTACTTGGTTTTAGGAGCGCTGGCAGCTTTGGTCTGAGGACACAAACACACAAAGATGCTACATGAGCAAAACATAAAAGACGCTATCACAATAAACATGGAACATGAGAAGAAAGCGTAAAAAGAACATCAATAATTATGGTGTGTGTGTGTGTGTGTGTGTCTTACCAGATGTGAAGAATCTGCCTGGTTGCCTTCACCCAGGGAGTTGGTGGGCCACTGATAGGGCAGGAACTGTGGGAGAGGGGGAGGGGGAATTTAGCCCGGCTACACACACACAAACAATGCACCATGTTATAATTTCAATTCATCTTCCGTCACAGTCAACACACTTACCTGAACTTGGCCGCTGAGGGGATGTGGCAGCATAACATATGGATACATTGGTGGTCCATACATGAAGGGTGGAGCCATCACTGGACCGGGGAACTGGTAGTTTTGGTAAAGTAGGTTGTTGCCACAGTAACAACCAGAACCACCATTGGTTTGATTCCCATCGACTGGACCTTCTGCTGGCTGAGGGTTGGTGTCAACACCCACTGGAGCAGGTTCGGGAGGTCCAGGGGAGGATGCAGGTGGAGGATCCGGGACATACCCAATGATGTCCCTGAGAGTGGATTCGATGTCCTCCCACTCAAGTCCACCAAATAATCCTGCTGAGTCAGCACTGCTGTTGTCCATGTTGGTACGATCAAAGATGTTTGAGGGTTCCTGTCGAACGCATTCACAGGAAGATGGTTTGATCAATGGGAAACATCATAATAGAACTCTAAACTATAAGAAAATATTAACTATTTCACTTTTCTACATTTAAAGGACATCTCTGTGTTTGAGCTTTAAAAAAACCAAATTACTGAAGGAACTGCAACCATAAGATTCAAATCACAACAAGGCTTCTTCTGTAACAGCAATTAAAAACTATTCCAACCACAACGTGTGTGTGTGTGTGTGTGTGTATATATATATATATATATATATATTCACACATACACATATATATATATATATATATATATATATATATATATATATATATATATATATATATATATATATATATATATTAATGTACACGTATATACTAGGAGGGCAACGAAATAGTCAACAAACGAAACAATACTAAATAAGAGACAGGGCTCACGAAACAAAATAAAGATTAAAGAAAATCAAAAATCAGAAATGCAAAAATCAGATATTTTTTATTTTCTTCCTCAATATGCAGACATACAAGTTCTTGCTGTGTCAGTACAAAATTAAATGCTCCTTACTTTGAAAAACAAAGTGTTTGTATTTTTTCTCTTGTTTAGACTACAATGCAAATACAAACGTATTCAATTAAAAAAGTGCTTTGTTGTTGTAAACACTGACGACAACTACCTTCTTAAACGAAAAGGAAAACTAATATTCAATAACCCTCAGGGCTGCAGCCTCGTCTAGATCTGGAATGTCTGACCTCAGTGAGCTGGAATATTTAGCCTTCAACAGGTGCTTCTTATCCTTCCATCATGCTAGCAGCGCTCGCCGCAGTCTACGGTGTTGTGGACCCCCATTGTTTGCACACGGCTTTTGTTTAATCCACCATCGTCTCTCCGTTGCCTTGTCTTTGACATGGGAAGCCAAAACAAGTCCACACAACCGGTTTGTTTGACGAAGGAGCGTCCACTACTTGTTCGACCTCGTCTCCCTCCATTTTGTAAATAATGGTTTCGCTGTTTCTTCTTCTTCTTCTTCTTTTCATTTGTGTGTTCAGTAGGTGAGAGGGTCCAAATCATCAGGGGTGGGGGCGCGGCGCAGCTTCGCATTGTTGTTTTTTTAATGTTTTACACGGATTTTTATTTCGTTCGTCTTTGAATTTTATTTCTTCATTTTTATTTAATTTGTATATATACACACACACACACACACACACACACACAGTGTCCACCCGTGTATGTAAGTCACAATTTAAATAATGTATGTAGGCTAATTTATGTACCATTCATATGTAAATGACGCCTATAATTGCTTGGAGTGTACAGTTAAACTACTCAGCACATGCTTTTAGGGCAAATTTCCATTCATTCACATCAGAAAAGATTGCAAATTAGTTGTCAAATTCACATTTTCGTACAATTGTCTTATTGTTTTCTGCTTTCTCCCATTCCTGCCGCTTTATATTTATAATTTATTACATCCCTTAACTGAGTTAGAACAAAAACATCATTAATTGATCAAATGTGATCCATTGTTATAAATTCAACTTCCCAACTTGTGGCTGACGACAATCGAATAGTAGTTCGTTGTAATTCACAAATACTTGAGTAAATACTTTTTACAGACTGAGACGCCTTTCTTCTAGCTAAATATTTATTTGAATTTACAGCATATCATTAAAGAAAAGTCCTACTGAGTGTTAATATTTGATTTCAGGACTTACCAACAGTGTTTGTCCTCCTAGCCGGGTGTCGGGATGTAGTTTCAGGAGGTTTCTCTCTGTTGGGACGCTCAGTGGGTAACCTGTGCTTCTCAGATGAACCGAGAGCCACGTGATTTAACGGTTGGAAGATGTTAGACATATATACATTTCGATCACCGACGTATCTTGACGTCATTTACTGTAATTAAAAAATGCGCGTAGCAACCGTGACGTCACACATTGGGTTACTTCCTCCCTTCTTGTTTCATTGATTGCTGGCTATCGTTAAACCTACAGACGCTTCACTGCCACCTACTGGACTGGAATGTGAACGAGTAAATTGGCGGGAAGAAAACAACAGAGAGTATTTGGCCTAAAAATCCACCGTCCATCGTCGTCTTCCGCTTATTCCTTACTAGTAAGGGTCGCGGGGGGGCTGGAGCCTATCCCAGCATCTACGGGCGAGAGGCAGGGTTCACCCTGGAGAGGTCGCCAGTCCATCGCAGGGCCAACATACAGAGACGAACAACCATTCACACTCACAATCACACCTACAGTCAATTTAGAGTATCAATCAGCCTCGTCCCCAAATTGACGTCTTTGGACTGTGGGAGGAAGCCGGAGTACCAGAGAGAACATGGAGACTCCACACAGAAAGATCCCACGCCCGAGCCGGGACTCAAACCCGGAACCTTCTTGCTGTGAGGCCACAGTGCTGACCACTGCACCACCGTGCAGCCCGGCCTAAAAATCAATTTAAATAAATCGCTGATATTAGCACTGAAGGAATGCAACATCTCAGAAATAAATGGTATTCCTGTGAAGGATACACTCACATATTTGGGTGTTCTCATTAATACAAATGTAAAACCCCTAACACCTCAAATTTTGACCCAATAGTTGAACCTAGGAATGTTTTGTAGCTCCTTTTTGGTTCTAGACCTGAAATTTATGTGACAGCTCCAGGATGCGATATTTTTTTGGGGAAACATTGATGTTACCAAAAAAAATGTTCAAACAAATTTATTAGAAATCTTTTGATAAATGAATCTGTTCCTTCTGCAAAAATATATTGGAATTTTCTTTACAGAGATGCAGATTAGAAGTGTGGCTGATCGGGGATACATTTTGTTGAAAGTATCTTTCAAAACTACACGTAGAATGTATCCAGCTAAAAAAACATTAGAGAGATTTAAAATTGAAACTAATACCCTTGTCATTTCTGTGGCTGGTGTGAAGAATCCATCAAACATTTATTTTATCACTGCTTGTATCGTCGAATATTCAGGGCCAGCACGGAGAATTTTATTAAAAGGAAAACAGGACAGTCTTAACATCTGCAAGAAAAGGACATTTTTCTTTATTTTGAAGACAACCAAGTCAAAAAGGACTTCACTTGATTCCTACAACTTGTTTTAATTTTGGGTAAATTTCATTTTCATAAGAGGAAATGGTCCGACCGCAAACCACACTTGACAGTTTTTTTTAAAGGAACTTCATCAGCACAGCAATCAATGGACTTAGAAACCCAAAAGCCTCAAAAAGAACTTTATTTTGGAAAAGGTTTTTTTATGTGTTTGATATTTTTCATCTCTCTTTCTTTCTGATTATTTGTCTTAAGTTACGATCTCTTCGTTTTACGTTCCTACGTTGTTGCACCCCTGGCTAAACAGCTTTGTTTGGTATGTTTGCGTTCATTCGTTAAAAGAAAAAAGAAAACAACAGGAAGTAAGACTCGTTAGACCGCGCATGCACAATGCCGACTGATTGCTTCTCTAATTATGGGGGCAAATTTGCTGTCAGGGGGCGTTCATTTTCGACATGGGAAAGGCGAGAGGACATTTCTTTTCACACAACCTTTCTTTTTTGTGGTCAGTCTTCTCATAATGAGCACGAGTGTTTGCTGTACAATGTGTGTTTCTGTTTTTGACATGCTTGTGGAAGGAAGGACAGACTTTGATCCACCTTATTCATCAAACTTTACTGCTGCCAAAAAGGTATGTCTTTTAAAGCCGATTTTTACTTTAAACATCTTGTAATAAGATAGAATGCAATATACATGTACAAGTATCATCAAAATGAACTGCCAACATTTTAAATTAAGTCTCTATTATCAACAGCCAAGAATTACCAAAAAAAAAATCCACTCTGTAATGAAAGGCCTCCATTGGTTCAGCTCAAAACTAGCGATGCAGGCAGGTTTGGTGAACGGAACCTATTTTAAACCTAGAATGTTCCTTGTTCAAGAACCTACACCGCACCGGTTGGGTGGGAAAATGGCAAAAATACAGCTGAGTCTTCTACTTGTGTTCATCCACCTTCGTGCGGTAATCTATAAGAAAACCTGTCCTGGCCTAATGGAGATCATCAGACAAAAAAACCCAAAATGGAGATGGACAATGTTGAGTTTATAAATAATCCAGAAAAAGATAAGTCACTGGAACGGGCTTCTAAGCCAGTGAAACACAATTTAATTAATAACAACCTCTGAATCTGCTCCAGATAGGCTGAAACGTGAATGTCGGGGAGAAAAATAGACAGGCAGAGAGAGAGAGAGAGAGAGAAAGAAACAGAGAGAAAAGGGCCAGGCTGCTCGCGGCCACACCAGAGACCAAAGGCATGCACAGATGGAGACTCTCACACTTGCTGGCAGTTTGGAGAGTCAGACTGCATCTCCATGCAGCTGTTGGCACTTTTGACAGCTTCCACTGTGTGTTCATGACCAGAGTCCAAAAAAGCCCCCAAGTCCCAGAACTTCAGCATTCACTGTTGTCAAGAGGGCACACTTATACCACAAAAAAAGACAGAAGAAAATACCCCCCCCCCCAAAAAAAGAAAAAAGAAAGTCCTCCACACACTCATTAAATAAAGATTGTTGAACTCTGAGAAGCGCCGTTGCAGGTCCTCTCTGCACTCTAGAAAAAGAACATGGAGTGTTCTTCACCGGCTGACTTACTGACCCCATTGTCAAAACATGCATGCAAAATAGAAGACATACTTGTTTAACAAGTCCACGCGTTTTGCTTTGAAGTATGCCTCCATCTTTGAATTATGCATAATTTGAAATATTTGTGCGGAGTGAAATGTGAAGCTAATTCTGCTGGCCTTCTTGGGGAAGAAAAAAAAAGTTGCAAGCATTTTTGGCAAAAGTTGAATATCTTTTCTAAACACCAAAAACATGTAGTTCCTTGTATATAACCATGGGCTCTGCAGCCGTTCAGGCCCTGCTTGACACAAATGGCCGCTAGCTTCTTCTGCTGCATGCCAGTGGTCCTTTTCTGGCCCGGGTGACCTATTTTTTTGTCAAATGACCCAATACAACAGCCAGAGTTGTCACTGTGTTATAAGGCAGATGCAATTCAAGAAGTTTCTCATTTTTTTTATTACTATTATGAATGCATCCGAAACTGTTGTTAGTGTGAGCCCAAGCTGTTTCTTTTCCTGCTTGATCTGGAGGATGTCATGCCTTCTGCTCCATTTGTATCCGACTCCCTTTAGTTCCAGAGAGACTTCAGCGATGTAAAGCTCTCTGAATAAGAGCCAAACCTGCTTTATCTGACTCACCTCCCGGCTGCTATTTTGCCACATCCTCGTTATTTACCTGGTGGGAAATGTCACAAAGAAGGCTTTGGTAGACACCTTTACACCCCCCCCCCCCGCTTTCTCTAACCCTGCCTGTCTTCCCTCCTTCCTTCTTTTATCCACCTCCCCTTCCTTTCTTCCTTTCTGTTGCTGGATCTGGTTCTGAGTCCGGCTGCAGTGTTTTGAGACAGTTTGCTGGGATCTTGTGTGAGACATGAAAAGAAAGCGCAAAGCATTAATCTAACCGAGCTAAAATGAATGCATGCATCACTGCTTCCAAGTGTTTCCTCAGCTGGAAGGAGGCATGGTTGCTTAGGTGGTATTTTTCAGTGAACAATTGGAAGTTATGATGTGCCTTGGATTTATTTCAATGATTTGAAAACACTGAAGCTCCCATTTTTCACAAAGATGCTATTGACCAGTAGAGTAGAGGGCTTTTTAAGCTTCGGAGTTATCAGTCATTGAGGATGTTGGACAATGGAGTTGATATGTTGGCTACTGTGTTGTTACTGGGTAATTAACCTCTTGACACTCTGATTCCTGCCAGCTTTCAAAAATGTTAATTCAATACTTCACCCAGAAAAAAGTGTAACTTGACTTTCAAGCGCTCCAAAATACGTAAATTTATCATGCAAAGATTTCATTTGAAGTTAACGGAAACTAATTTTCTTCAGCTTATCCAGTTAATGGTCGGGGGGGGGGGGGGGCTGGAGTCTATCCCAGCAGCCTTCAGGTGAGAGGCAGGTTCACCCTGGGCAGGTCACCAGTCCATCACAGAGCCAACACATAGAGACAGACAACCATCCACACTCACAGTCACACCTACAGTCAATTTAGAGTATCAATCAGCCTCGTCCCCTCTTGATGTCTTTGGACTGTGGGAGGAAGCTGGAGTACCAGAGAGAACCCACACAGGAACAGGGAGAACATGCAGACTCCACACAGAAAGATCCTGTGCTGGAGCCGGGACTGGAACCTTGAACCTTCTTGCTGTGAGGCCACAGTGCTGACCACTGCACCTCCATGCCACCCTGCCCAAAATCCTCAGTTTACAAACTCTAGCATAACTTCCCATACAATCCACATTGTCGTTCTCTAGCCATAAACTCAACAATCCACAATTTGAGCTAAAAACAAACTCCCCTGGTTTTGCACATGGTCGGACCAAACCACAAGTCAAATATTCCTCTTGAGCTTAAACAAACGTGTCTGCAGTCTTTAGAATCAGCTGATGGGGTGCAGACTTTTAAATGCCAGCTTAAAAAAAAAAAGACAATAATTTCAAGCTTCATAAAAGGCAAAAAATAAATGCTTCTCTTTGTAAACACTCTGTAAACAAAACCAGTAATCTGGCAACAGAGCCTCAGGAGGGGTTGCCATTATTACAATTAGAGACCGTTAAAAACACAGTTTGAGGAGCTTCATGTGATAATGGCTGCATATATTTTTATTAACTGACTCCACAAGCACATTTTTAAACGAGCATGTTTTCTGTGTGCGCCGTTCTTCTTTTTTATTGGACCCATTTGCATGCTGTAAGGGAATGTTCACAGGTTGGCTATATGTATAATGGAATCTTTTCATAATTAGGAAAACCGAGTTAACTCCACTAATATGGGTAATGATATTAGATGTTAAATTTCACAGTTTGTGACTCACCCATTCTCATCATTAGAAGAGTCTTGGTTTTAAGTTTTAATTACAGAAACTACAAAAAGTCCAAATCAGGTCATGCAGGAGGATGTTTTTTGGTGCAAAATTTGCATGAATGAATAATGTGTCCTCTGAGTCATTTATGTGAGGAGAAACACATTTAAACACACTTCACGGCGTATTAAGAAGGTTTATGGCCACTCTTCTTTCATCCATTCTTTCTTTCATAACTTCTAAATGCACCAAAGAAATGTTTTACTACACCTTCACCCATCCATTTAATCCATTTAATCCATCCATCAGGATTAATCCATCGTTTCTGGTGTGGTGGGCTGGATCGGTCTCAATAAGGTACCAGAGTTTTTTGATATTATTCTTGTTGTTTTGAATCAGTGAGAAGTACACATACAAACTAAGCCATACAGATTGCGGCAAAAAATATGAAGCTGAATCTTTGATCCAGGTCTCTTTGTAGCCTCTTCTGTACGATTCAAAGATGGAGACTCACTAGTTTTTGCAAGTCTGATGAAGAGCACCTTTGTTCAAAACATCCCTGTGTAATAAAACCCTTCAATGGGAGCTCTCTTTTATGGTCATTTCTAACCATTACTAGGAGCTAATTAAGTGATGTAATCCAGGGAATGGGAACCACAAAGGCTTCCGGTGTAATTGTCACCTGTCATTTCCTCACTGGCCCAGATCTTCCTTTCCTGTTTTGTACTGTAGCCAATGTTTAAATCCACCCATTCTCTTCACCGCTGCTGCCATTAGTGCACCCTGGACAGGTTATCACAGCCCTGACCTAATTTGCATAGTTTGGTGGAACAGAAAAGTCAAAGTTTTCTGTATTCCTTTTGGTTTTAACTCGTTTGAGGATAAACGGTAAAGATCAGAGAAAATCAAAGAAGATCAAAGAAGTCTTTTAATTAGTGCTCTGTAAATTGTTCCACTTCAATAATATTACTTTATTATGGACATATGACAATAGCCTTCTGAAACTCAGCGTCTTAGAGCCTTAGTACAAAAAATACAAAAAATACAAAATCTGTTTCCAACATTCCGAACACTCCCTGATTGCAGCTCCCTGAGAACATTTTCACACTCACGGGGGACCAAGACAAACACAAGGAAGAAGGATTTAGAGGGAAAGAATGAATGGAATGAGAGTGGGGAGTTAATGGACAGAAAGTGGATTTTAAATGGATGGGTGAAGGTGTAGTAAAACATTTCTTTGGTGCATTTAGAAGTTATGAAAGAAAGTATGGATGAAAGAAGAGTGGCCATAAACCTTCTTAATACGCCGTGAAGTGTGTTTGAATGTGTTTCTCCTCACATAAATGACTCAGAGGACACATTATTCATTCATGCAAATTTTGCACCAAAAAACATCCTCCTGCATGACCTGATTTGGACTTTTTATAGTTTCTGTAATTAAAACTTAAAACCAAGACTCTTCTAATGATGAGAATGGGGGAGTCACAAACTGTGAAATTTAACATCTTGTATCATTACCCATATTAGTGGACTTAACTCGGTTTTCCTAATTATGAAAAGATTCCATTATACATATAGCCAACCTGTGAACATTCCCTTACAGCATGCAAATGGCTCCAATAAAAAAGAAGAACGGCGCACACAGAAAACATGCTCGTTTAAAAATGTGCTTGTGGAGTCAGTTAATAAAAATATATGCAGCCATTATCACATGAAGCTCCTCAAACTGTGTTTTTAACGGTCTCTAATTGTAATAATGGCAACCCCTCCTGAGGCTCTGTTGCCAGATTACTGGTTTTGTTTACAGTGTTTACAAAGAGAATCATTTATTTTTTGCCTTTTATGAAGCTTGAAATTATTGTCTTTTTTTTTTTTAAGCTGGCATTTAAAAGTCTGCACCCCATCAGCTGATTCTAAAGACTGCAGACACGTTTGTTTAAGCTCAAGAGGAATATTTGACTTGTGGTTTGGTCCGACCATGTGCAAAACCAGGGGAGTTTGTTTTTAGCTCAAATTGTGGATTGTTGAGTTTATGGCTAGAGAACGACAATGTGGATTTTATGGGAAGTTATGCTAGAGTTTGTAAACTGAGGATTTTGGGCAGGGTGGCATGGAGGTGCAGTGGTCAGCACTGTGGCCTCACAGCAAGAAGGTTCA
This sequence comes from Aulostomus chinensis, assembly GCF_037954235.1. Classification (NCBI taxonomy): domain Eukaryota; kingdom Metazoa; phylum Chordata; class Actinopteri; order Syngnathiformes; family Aulostomidae; genus Aulostomus; species Aulostomus chinensis. The sequence goes on from NC_141340.1 coordinate 19,397,941, forward strand.
AGGTTCCAGTCCCGGCTCCATCACAGGATCTTTCTGTGTGGAGTCTGCATGTTCTCCCTGTTCCTGTGTGGGTTCTCTCTGGTACTCCAGCTTCCTCCCACAGTCCAAAGACATCAAGAGGGGACGAGGCTGATTGATACTCTAAATTGACCGTAGGTGTGACTGTGAGTGTGGATGGTTGTCTGTCTCTATGTGTTGGCTCTGTGATGGACTGGTGACCTGCCCAGGGTGAACCTGCCTCTCACCTGAAGGCTGCTGGGATAGACTCCAGCCCCCCCCCCCCCGACCATTAACTGGATAAGCTGAAGAAAATTAGTTTCCGTTAACTTCAAATGAAATCTTTGCATAATAAATTTACGTATTTTGGAGCACTTGAAAGTCAAGTTACTCTTTTTTCTGGGTGAAGTATTGATTTACCATTTTTGAGAGCTGGCAGGAATCAGAGTGTCAAGAGGTTAATTACCCAGTAACAACACAGTAGCCAACATATCAACTCCATTGTCCAACATCCTTAATGACTGATAACTCCGAAGCTTAAAAAGCCCTCTACTCTACTGGTCAATAGCATCTTTGTGAAAAATGGGAGCTTCAGTGTTTTCAAATCATTGAAATAAATCCAAGGCACATCATAACTTCCAATTGTTCACTGAAAAATACCACCTAAGCAACCATGCCTCCTTCCAGCTGAGGAAACACTTGGAAGCAGTGATGCATGCATTCATTTTAGCTCGGTTAGATTAATGCTTTGCGCTTTCTTTTCATGTCTCACACAAGATCCCAGCAAACTGTCTCAAAACACTGCAGCCGGACTCAGAACCAGATCCAGCAACAGAAAGGAAGAAAGGAAGGGGAGGTGGATAAAAGAAGGAAGGAAGGAAGACAGGCAGGGTTAGAGAAAGCGGGGGGGGGGGGGTGTAAAGGTGTCTACCAAAGCCTTCTTTGTGACATTTCCCACCAGGTAAATCACGAGGATGTGGCAAAATAGCAGCCGGGAGGTGAGTCAGATAAAGCAGGTTTGGCTCTTATTCAGAGAGCTTTACATCGCTGAAGTCTCTCTGGAACTAAAGGGAGTCAGATTCAAATGGAGCAGAAGGCATGACATCCTCCAGATCAAGCAGGAAAAGAAACAGCTTGGGCTCACACTAACAACAGTTTCGGATGCATTCATAAGAGTAATAAAAAAAATGAGAAACTTCTTGAATTGCAATTGTCTTATAACACAGTGACAACTCTGGCTGTTGTATTGGGTCATTTGACAAAAAAATAGGTCACCCGGGCCAGAAAAGGACCGCTGGCATGCAGCAGAAGAAGCTAGCGGCCATTTGTGTCAGGCAGGGCCTGGACGGCTGCAGAGCCCATGGTTATATACAAGGAACTACATGTTTTTGGTGTTTAGAAAAGATATTCAACTTTTGCCAAAAATGCTTGCAACTTTTTTTTTCTTCCCCAAGAAGGCCAGCAGAATTAGCTTCACATTTCACTCCGCACAAATATTTCAAATTATGCATAATTGAAAGATGGAGGCATACTTCAAAGTAAAACGCGTGGACTTGTTAAACAAGTATGTCTTCTATTTTGCATGCATGTGTTGACAATGGGGTCAGTAAGTCAGCCGGTGAAGAACACTCCATGTTCTTTTTCTAGAGTGCAGAGAGGACCTGCAACGGCGCTTCTCAGAGTTCAACAATCTTTATTTAATGAGTGTGTGGAGGACTTTTTTTTCTTCTTTTTTGGGGGGGGGGGTATTTTCTTCTGTCTTTTTTTGTGGTATAAGTGTGCCCTCTTGACAACAGTGAATGCTGAAGTTCTGGGACTTGGGGGCTTTTTTGGACTCTGGTCATGAACACACAGTGGAAGCTGTCAAAAGTGCCAACAGCTGCATGGAGATGCAGTCTGACTCTCCAAACTGCCAGCAAGTGTGAGAGTCTCCATCTGTGCATGCCTTTGGTCTCTGGTGTGGCCGCGAGCAGCCTGGCCCTTTTCTCTCTGTTTCTTTCTCTCTCTCTCTCTCTCTCTGCCTGTCTATTTTTCTCCCCGACATTCACGTTTCAGCCTATCTGGAGCAGATTCAGAGGTTGTTATTAATTAAATTGTGTTTCACTGGCTTAGAAGCCCGTTCCAGTGACTTATTTTTTTCTGGATTATTTATAAACTCAACATTGTCCATCTCCATCTTGGGTTTTTTTTGTCTGATGATCTCCATTAGTCCAGGACAGGTTTTCTTATAGATTACCGCGTGAAGGTGGATGAACACAAGTAAAAGACTCAGCTGTATTTTTGCCATTTTCCCACCCAACTGGTGCGGTGTAGGTTCTTGAACAAGGAACATTCTAGGTTTAAAATAGGTTCCGTTCACCAAACCTGCCTGCAACGCTAGTTTTGAGCTGAACCAATGGAGGCCTTTCATTACAGACTGGATTTTTTTTTTTGTGGTAATTCTTGGCTGTTGATAATAGAGACTTAATTTAAAATGTTGGCAGTTCATTTTGATGATACTTGTACATGTATATTGCATTCTATCTTATTACAAGATGTTTAAAGTAAAAATCGGCTTTAAAAGTCATACCTTTTTGGCAGCAGTAAAGTTTGATGAATAAGGTGGATCAAAGTCTGTCCTTCCTTCCACAAGCATGTCAAAAATAGAAACACACATTGTACAGCAAACACTCATGCTCATTATGAGAAGACTGACCACAAAAAAAAAGGTTGTGTGAAAAGAAATGTCCTCTCGCCTTTCCCATGTCGAAAATGAAGGCCCCCTGACAGCAAATTTGCCCCCATAATTAGAGAAGCAATCAATCGGCATTGTGCATGCGCGGTCTAACGAGTCTTACTTCCTGTTGTTTTCTTTTTTCTTTTAACGAATGAACGCAAACATACCAAACAAAGCTGTTTAGCCAGGGGTGCAACAACGTAGGAACGTAAAACGAAGAGATCGTAACTTAAGACAAATAATCAGAAAAAAAAGAGAGATGAAAAATATCAAACACATAAAAAAAACCTTTTCCAAAATAAAGTTCTTTTTGAGGCTTTTGGGTTTCTAAGTCCATTGATTGCTGTGCTGATAAAGTTCCTTTAAAAAAAACTGTCAAGTGTGGTTTGCGGTCGGACCATTTCCTCTTATGAAAATGAAATTTACCCAAAATTAAAACAAGTTGTAGGAATCAAGTGAAGTCCTTTTTGACTTGGTTGTCTTCAAAATAAAGAAAAATGTCCTTTTCTTGCAGATGTTAAGACTGTCCTGTTTTCCTTTTAATAAAATTCTCCGTGCTGGCCCTGAATATTCGACGATACAAGCAGTGATAAAATAAATGTTTGATGGATTCTTCACACCAGCCACAGAAATGACAAGGGTATTAGTTTCAATTTTAAATCTCTCTAATGTTTTTTTAGCTGGACACATTCTACGTGTAGTTTTGAAAGATACTTTCAACAAAATGTATCCCCGATCAGCCACACTTCTAATCTGCATCTCTGTAAAGAAAATTCCAATAAATTTTTGCAGAAGGAACAGATTCATTTATATAATAAATTTGTTTGAACAATTTTTTTGGTAACATCAATGTTTCCCCAAAAAATATCGCATCCTGGAGCTGTCACATAAATTTCAGGTCTAGAACCAAAAAGGAGCTGCAAAACATTCCTAGATTCAACTATTGGGTCAAAATTTGAGGTGTTACGGGGTTTTACGTTTGTATTAATGATAACACCCAAATATGTGAGTGTATCCTTCACAGGAATACCATTTATTTCTTAGATGTTGCATGCCTTCAGTGCTAATATCAGCGATTTATTTAAATTGATTTTTAGGCCGGGCTGCACGGTGGTGCAGTGGTCAGCACTGTGGCCTCACAGCAAGAAGGTTCCGGGTTGGAGTCCCAGCTCCAGCACAGGATCTTTCTGTGTGGAGTCTCCATGTTCTCCCTGTTCCTGTGTGGGTTGTCTCTGGTACTCCAGCTTCCTCCCACAGTCCAAAGACATCAATTTGGGGACGAGGCTGATTGATACTCTAAATTGACCGTAGGTGTGAATGTGAATGGTTTTTCGTCTCTGTATGTTGGCCCTGCGATGGACTGGCGACCTCTCCAGGGTGAACCCTGCCTCTCGCCCGTAGATGCTGGGATAGGCTCCAGCCCCCCCCCCCCCCGCGACCCTTACTAGTGAGGAATAAGCGGAAGACGACGATGAACGGTGGATTTTTAGGCCAAATACTCTCTGTTGTTTTCTTCCCGCCAATTTACTCGTTCACATTCCAGTCCAGTAGGTGGCAGTGAAGCGTCTGTAGGTTTAACGATAGCCAGCAATCAATGAAACAAGAAGGGAGGAAGTAACCCAATGTGTGACGTCACGGTTGCTACGCGCATTTTTTAATTACAGTAAATGACGTCAAGATACGTCGGTGATCGAAATGTATATATGTCTAAAATCTTCCAACCGTTAAATCACGTGGCTCTCGGTTCATCTGAGAAGCACAGGTTACCCACTGAGCGTCCCAACAGAGAGAAACCTCCTGAAACTACATCCCGACACCCGGCTAGGAGGACAAACACTGTTGGTAAGTCCTGAAATCAAATATTAACACTCAGTAGGACTTTTCTTTAATGATATGCTGTAAATTCAAATAAATATTTAGCTAGAAGAAAGGCGTCTCAGTCTGTAAAAAGTATTTACTCAAGTATTTGTGAATTACAACGAACTACTATTCGATTGTCGTCAGCCACAAGTTGGGAAGTTGAATTTATAACAATGGATCACATTTGATCAATTAATGATGTTTTTGTTCTAACTCAGTTAAGGGATGTAATAAATTATAAATATAAAGCGGCAGGAATGGGAGAAAGCAGAAAACAATAAGACAATTGTACGAAAATGTGAATTTGACAACTAATTTGCAATCTTTTCTGATGTGAATGAATGGAAATTTGCCCTAAAAGCATGTGCTGAGTAGTTTAACTGTACACTCCAAGCAATTATAGGCGTCATTTCCATATGAATGGTACATAAATTAGCCTACATACATGATTTAAATTGTGACTTACATACACGGGTGGACACTGTGTGTGTGTGTATATATATATATAAATATAAATATATATATATATATATATATATATATATATATATATATATATATATATATATATATAAATATATAAAAATGAAGAAATAAAATTCAAAGACGAACGAAATAAAAATCCGTGTAAAACATTAAAAAAACAACAATGCGAAGCTGCGCCGCGCCACCACCCCTGATGATTTGGACCCTCTCACCTACTGAACACACAAATGACAAGAAGAAGAAGAAACAGCGAAACCATTATTTACAAAATGGAGGGAGACGAGGTCGAACAAGTAGCGGACGCTCTTTCGTCAAACAAACCGGTTGTGTGGACTTGTTTTGGCTTCCCATGTTAAAGACAAGGCAACGGAGAGACGATGGTGGATTAAACAAAAGCCGTGTGCAAACAATGGGGGTCCACAACACCGTAGACTGCGGCGAGCGCTGCTAGCATGATGGAAGGATAAGAAGCACCTGTTGAAGGCTAAATATTCCAGCTCACTGAGGTCAGACATTCCAGATCTAGACGAGGCTGCAGCCCTGAGGGTTATTGAATATTAGTTTTCCTTTTCGTTTAAGAAGGTAGTTGTCGTCAGTGTTTACAACAACAAAGGAAGCATTAAATTTTGTACTGACACAGCAAGAACTTGTATGTCTGCATATTGAGGAAGAAAATAAAGAATATCTGATTTTTGCATTTCTGATTTTTGATTTTCTTTAATCTTTATTTTGTTTCGTGAGCCCTGTCTCTTATTTAGAATTGTTTTGTTTGTTGACTATTTCGTTGCCCTCCTAGTATATACGTGTACATTAATATATATATATATATATATATATATATATATGTGTGTATATATATATGTGTGTATATATATATATATATATATACACACACACACACACGTTGTGGTTGGAATAGTTTTTAATTGCTGTTACAGAAGAAGCCTTGTTGTGATTTGAATCTTATGGTTGCAGTTCCTTCAGTAATTTGGTTTTTTTAAAGCTCAAACACAAAGATGTCCTTTAAATGTAGAAAAGTGAAATAGTTAATATTTTCTTATAGTTTAGAGTTATATTATGATGTTTCCCATTAATCAAACCATCTTCCTGTGAATGCGTTTGACAGGAACCCTCAAACATCTTTGATCGTACCAACATGGACAACAGCAGTGCTGACTCAGCAGGATTATTTGGTGGACTTGAGTGGGAGGACATCGAATCCACTCTCAGGTACATCATTGGGTATGCCCCGGATCCTCCACCTGCATCCCCCCCTGGACCTCCCGAACCTGCTCCAGTGGGTGTTGACACCAACCCTCAGCCAGCAGAAGGTCCAGTCGATGGGAATCAAACCAATGGTGGTTCTGGTTGTTACTATGGCAACAACCTACTTTACCAAAACTACCAGTTCCCCGGTCCAGTGATGGCTCCACCCTTCATGTATGGACCACCAATGTATCCATATGTTATGCTGCCACATCCCCTCAGCGGCCAAGTTCAGGTAAGTGTGTTGACTGTGACGGAAGATGAATTGAAATTATAACATGGTGCATTGTTTGTGTGTGTGTAGCCGGGCTAAATTCCCCCTCCCCCTCTCCCACAGTTCCTGCCCTATCAGTGGCCCACCAACTCCCTGGGTGAAGGCAACCAGGCAGATTCTTCACATCTGGTAAGACACACACACAGACACAGACACACTCACACACACACACACACACACACCATAATTATTGATGTTCTTTTTACGCTTTTTCTCATGTTCCATGTTTATTGTGATAGCGTCTTTTATGTTTTGCTCATGTAGCATCTTTGTGTGTTTGTGTCCTCAGACCAAAGCTGCCAGCGCTCCTAAAACCAAGTAAGTTCAGACTCAGATTTGACAAAAAGTACTTCAGTAATACTCAGGAAACAAGAACCAGTTTAGCAGTGTTGTCTTGTATTCTGCCTTGATGACATTTGTTTGAAGAAAAACAAATATTTAATTCTCAAATGAACAGCTTGATTCTGTATTTCTATAGAAAGAGGAAGGCTAAGAAGCAGCTGGACCTGCCCTATGTTAAAAAACCCAAAAATGCCTTCATGTTGTTCCTCATGGAACAGAGAGAGAAGATGAAGGCAGAACTCAAGAGCAGGAACAACGCTGCAGTCAACAAGGTCCTGGGACAGAGAGTAAGTGTGCTTGTACTCTTCCACAAGCTTTAGCACTCTTTGGTAGTTGGCATGTGTGTGTTCATTCTGTTACTGTGTGTGTGTGTGTGTGTGTTTTGTCGTGTTCCAACAGTGGAAAGCACTGACAAAGGAGGAGCAGGCCAAGTATTATAAAAAGGCCAAAGAGGAGAAAGAGCGCCACACCCAGCAGCACCCTGAGTGGTCCTGCGGTGTCAACTACGTACGTTCAACCTGCTCCCTTCCATCGCACCCACACACACATTTCCATGGCGTTACCAAGCTGGTAAAAATTCAGCAGATATCAGATGGAACTTCTTACATGCTTGTTTTTGTGTAGGGACGAAAGAGACGGAAGAGGATGGACAGGGTCACCGAAATCATTGTTATAGGTAAGAACCGATGTTCCCAAACATGTTTTCATGTGAAGTGTGAAGAGACTCAGGAGCAGAAATACTCCTGCATCTAATACTTGACTCAAGTATTCACACTTCATGTAGTTCAAGAATGAGAGTAAGTACCTGTAAATGTGGTGGTCAATGTGTTGCATTTGGAAAGAAATTCAGCAAAGAGATCAAAGGTTCTTCTTTTGTACTGTTTGAAAAAAAAGTCTTATTTAGAAACAGACTGGGATCATATTTGGCATATTTTCGGTTAACGGGGGTTAAAAATATGTGGTTGGTGAGTCGAACCTTCATTTTACAGTCAGTTATTAATGTTGACTTGATGCCTTCTTATCGTGCTCTCAATTTTTAATGCCTTCATAAATGCTTTTGTCATACACGGTCTTTGTGTGTTTGTGTCCTCAGACTGAAGCTGTACCACAGATGACGCTGCGCTCTCCTTACGTCAAGGCAGCACATGCCACAAACACACACACACAAACACTATTATCTCATGCAGGTAGCAGCCGTCTGTTTCTGTCGATGCAGGAATGGAGTCATGTTGAATCAGTCACCTATAGATGGCAACTCAGCCAACAAAAAATAAGTTTGGAAACATTTGACTCAAGTTAACAAGAATTCAAAAAAAAAATAGTTTACGAAAATATTTTCTTGGTGCCTTAAAGATGTATTGAAGTATAACACTTGGGTGAATGTTCTCAGCAACGCCGTTCCAGTTTGATTCAACAGACGCCGCCAAAGGAGCCAGCTCCACCGCCGCAGCACGTATGTACCTCTCTTTTTCCTCACTTCTTTTGTTGTACATGCGCCTTGATGATGTAAACATTTCTGGCCCATGTCACTCTTATTTCTGCATAGTCAAGTAATGTGATGTCACTGTATTAAAACTGTAAAATATTATGTATGACTAATTTGGAAGAAAAAGTAAAAAAATAATTTTAGTATGTATATGTATATATATTTATATAATATAAATATAATATAATATAAATAAAATATATTCATCTAATTATTAACAATTTATATTTTTATTCAATTTATATTTTTATTTATATATGTATATGTATATATATATAATATAATATAAATAAAATGTATTCATCTAATTATTAACAATTTTTATATATATATATATAAATAAAAATTGTTGATGATTGGATGAATACATTTTATTTCCTCATTTTTTTGTATTGTTGAGGTTTCGTTTCCTGCAGTCCAACAGCATTTCAATCAAACATGCAGCTTTCAAAAAACCCAAACATACAAGGCCAATTCTAAGATGACCCTCGTTGATTTCTTCCACCTCCTTCATAATAGAACACACTACCACTCATGTGCTGTTGCTACTGCAGGTTTTGCTTTCCCTTCCATGTCGTGTCAAAAAGCAAAAACAGACACTGGTCATGGTGCTCCTGGTTTACTGGGATGGGGTTCGATTCCCTACAGTGTCCTGCTGGCTGTTTGGCATTGACGTGAAAGGGTGCAGCTTCCCCTTCATCATTGTACCGACTGTTACTGACTCCCACAACATCGGCTGAGGTTTTCCACACTTACCAATATCTACAAATTTGATCAGGTTAAAACTTTATAACTTTTATAACTAACAATTTTTATATCTCAACCAGTAGGTCCAGCAATAAAACTCGCAAGGCACCACATTCACCAGTAGCAATACTGGTGAATCCCATTCTCTGATGCTATATGTGATTGTGAGAAAAGACCTGATGAAATATCCAGCATTAGAGTTTGCATCCATCATCTCAAAGTTGCAGGAAATGATGGTATACTTGTGGCTCACAACAAGCCCAACATTTAATGCAAATTCAGGCAATCCCCGCGAATTCTGCACGCCAAGCGATTTCATCCAATCACTTGTGATGTCGTTATTTACACTTCCTGTTTCTACTGGCGAACGCGCTAACTTGTGTAAGAAGGAAATATGTCGCATTTGCCTATGAACAGCACCGCTCAGGGCCGAGCTCTCTACATGAAAGTGGTGGTAAATTGTTTTGTTCCCCCTGCATGAACATTGTGGTTGAACCCCAACAGAAGTCATCAATTTTTCCCTGCAGCATTTTAGATTTTTTTTTCATGAATGCTCAAAACACAGAGTTCAAATCAATCAGCTGCATACACAAATATTAGGGTGTTTTGTGAGGAGGGAGGGCTCAGAATTGATAAGGTGTTTTACTGTAAAGGTTGTAAAAGAGCGACACGTCCTTGTTCATGCATCTGTGGAATGCCAAAGTTCCACTGGGACACAAGGATGAGGTGGTCCAAAGTGAAAGTCAACTCACATGTGTGGACTTTATGTCTGATTCTTTTGAATGTCATATTTTATTGTATAAACACCTTGGTGCTTGTATTTTTTTTTTGTTTTAAATTTAGCTCTAATGTCCATTGGGACTCAAGGAGGAACCGAAACGCTATCAGAGGTCAAAGGTCACCATCACTTGATGATTTTTTTTTTGTGTCAAATATAGAACAAACATCCACTGGGACTCAAAGATGAACTTAAAAAAATAAATACGGTGGTCAAAGGTCAAAAACACTCATGACAGGGACACATCCTGAAGGCATACCTCTACACCTGCGATGTAGTATTACAGTATTACTGACTTGCAGGATTTGTATTTTCTTATATATACAGTATAGCCGACAAAATCTTCTAATACAAACATAACTCTCAGCACTTTGAGCAGAAATCAGCAGAGTTAGATTCGCTATTGTCGAATGTAACAAATAAGAGCAAGTGTGTTTTCGACATTGCTAAAAAATAGGTTCTTGTGCCTTCTCTGGTTCGTTGTTGTCGCAGAAACGCACAACAAAAAAATGGTTACATGGCCATTTCCTAATTGCCAAGCAGCCACATATGCATGCTGACCTGTACACCTGGGAAACTGCACAACAGCAGCTCCCTGCTGGGTTTCATCAAGAGGTATGGATGAGGTAGGACACAAATTAGCACATGCTCCGTGAAAAACAGGAGGATCCTCGAAATGCCATGACAGATGGTGACCCTTGTCCTTTCTGCCAGTGTCTCTACTCTTACAAAAACTATTGTTGGATTAACAAGACTTGCAACCTCTGATTAAATAAATGTTATGCTGGAAGCGAATGCGGCACGAGTCAATGAGGGGATATTTATCAAGAACTGTGCTCAATTTTTTCAGTGTTGAACAGTCAAATTGTTGCAGCCAAGGGCCATACGGATCTTTTGTGCAGGAATATGAGGGCTAATCATGGAAATACGGGACTCGTGCACGTATTTGAAGTCTTTACTGTTTAGAGGCAAAAAAAAATATTGGAGTATAAAATGGAAAGTGATAGAATAATCACCTCACTTTAGATAGGTAGACTGTGGGAGAGGGTATGACTGATGTATCGAACACTTTGAAACAATGAGTTCATAAAAAGAGATGCACGAGCCGCTGCAAAGTTACAGTGCTGCTTCACCTCTCTGTACTGACTTATCAGAAAAAGTCTGCTCCTGATGGTAATCTGTGACAGGCTACCAAACCGTATTACCTGGCACAAAAAAAAAGAGTGATGTGATGTTCCTGCAGCTTGTAAGGCTGTCAGGCAGGTTGAGTGCTGGACGTTTCCACAGAGCAAGAACGAGCCACACTATGGAAAACATCGGCTGCACACTCACAGGACAGCCTGAAGCTCAGGTTGAAAATTAAGGGGAGAGGAAATGACATGATATACAAGAAAATGTGGTATTCTTGCTAGGTGGCAGGTGTATTGATGTATACAGAATATATATCTGGTTAGAAAACGCTTCCAACCATACATTTTCACTCTAGATAGCCACATCACGAGTGTTCCAGCACCAGACATGGTAAACAAACATCGGCCGGTCAGAAGAGAAAAGCTACCACAATTCTAAAGGCATGTTTACCTGTCCGGGGTCTGTGGTGTCAAAATAAACTGTTCAAGTGTGGCATTTGTTACCTTTTCAACCCTGGTAGAGTGTCACTCATAGCTCCTCCCCCTCGTCGTTTTACAGTGTCATATTCATGTTTGATTAACTTTTTTTTGGTTCATTTCCTGTATTTATCCAGTTTCCTCTCACACCTCTGTACCCGGGTTCCCTTGGACCAAGAGCAGTCCAGTCAAACCCACCAGGGTTCGTTGAGAGAAAAGCACCTACTGGAAATTCAAGGTGTTTGAGGGAACCTTTCACATCTGACTTTTAATTTGGATCCGAATCATAAGTTCAGGTGTAAAAGCTCCCCTGGACCAAACAAGTGGATCATGTGACCGGCTCAGAGAGAGGGGCGGGGGAGAAGGTGCTTTTATTCAAAGTCACACTGCAACTGCATGAGCAGGAGTAAAAAAAGTGTTACGACGCTTTTTTGCGATTGGACAGTTTCACAGGGTATCAGTGGAAAGGGAAGGTGTGAATACAATCCCAGGTGTGTCGGGAGTGAGAGGTGAACAGGTCAATGCAGCAAAAAAGGAAAAAAAGTGATAAAAAGCTCCAAATGAAATGTCCCTGTCCTGTAGTTTGAGACTCTGAGGGAGACAAATGGAAAAAAAAAATGCTAATATGTTGCTACTCTTAAAAACGTACACACTTAAGGCTCATTTCGTCTGCTTATTTATGATTTTGCCCTGTGTGTGTGTGTGTGTGTGTGTGTGTGTGTGTGTGTGTGTGTGTGTGTGTGTGTGTGTGTGCATGTGTTTTTGATATCTGGAAGAGTGATTGTAAATATGACTTTCCGGAATGTGAACCTTATTTTTTGGTTAGATTTAATTTGTCTGTATAATCCCATATGGGATGGGTCATGCCAATGTTCAGACACGAAAATAAAACATTCATTCATTCATTCATTCGTATAGATGATGCTGTTTCACAGAGAAGAGAGAGAGCATACTTTGAGGGATTTGATAGAAGAAAGGAGAACACCAACAATGATGATCCTAACAATAACACCGGTAACTATTGTCACCTTGAAATGCATAAAAAATAGCAGCAACAACACAGATTAACATGGCAGTGAAGCCAGCATACAGGACGAGACTTCAAGTCCTCTCTGCTGTCTTGTCAAGTCCTGTATGTGTCGGATTTTGTGAAATTCGGCCTTGTTGTTTTTGCGCGATCCTGATAAAAAGTTAAGAGGCAGGTCAACACCACTACTTCAATAAAAGGCAGTTTTAACAGATGGGTTCTAAGTCAGACTGTCAAGTATGCGGAGGCAGAGTGCAGTGTTCCCTGCTGGGGGTCAGAGGCTCAGGTCAGGCTAGTGTTGAAAAGGGCTTTCACAATCAATCCTGCCGGTTAGATGACGTCCAGCCCAAAATCCATCCTATGATGATCAAATCAAGATGGAATTCAGAGAGAAATTTCTTTGGGAGAAAAATGCAGCTGTGTGGAAATAAAAGAAGAAGAAAATTAAAGAACAGAAGTCAGCGTTTCAAAATTTCGACAAACTGTGGCTGTTTGAGGGTTAGCGTGTGCACACAGTGCAGAACAAGCGGAGGCGCTACTGTCTGGTGTCGAAAACTACTGTCACTTTTGGCTTTATGAGGTGAGGCAATGGTTTACTACTGAGTCCCAGAGAACACAGACTGACACTTTATAAAGTCCAACACAGGCACCCACGCGACCCCCTGATACTCCTAAAGACATCCTAATCTTACCTGGCAACAGTCACCATTCTCATAATTAACTTCCTGCTTTTAGTTTGTACGTCACACTGGTTGACATTTATCCTTGTGGAATGCATCCGTGGACCCTCTGCAGCCAAACTCTCCGTTGGTCGGGGGTCACTCAAGTAAAGCCCGGTGGGTCTGCTGTATAGGATCATTCATTATTTAGCCCAGTAATTAAAGGGCTGCTCAGGATGAATGATTCTCTGTCTCACTGGTAAAGTAGAGAGCCTGGTGCTGCTCTGTGGGAGGTCTGACCCCCAAGTAATATTTGGAGATTTATGATAAATGTTAACATATTTGATCATAAATTGCGCAATATACATATATATATACACGTTTTGGTTAATTATTAACAAGTTCATTTTGAAAATGTTCAAAAAAAGATAAATTAAGTAAATGTACATATATTTATGTGCAAATACCACCCAAATCCACTGCAAACTTACTAACTCAAACTTCCTGTAATACACAAGGGGACAACATGCAAACTCCACCCAGAAAGATCCTGTGCTGGATCCATCCATCCATCCATCCATCCATCCATCCATCCATCTATCCATCCATCTATCCATGCATCCATCCATCCATCCATCTATCCATCCATCCATCCATCAATCCATCCATCTATCCATCCATCTATCTATCAATCTATCCATCCATCCATCCATCTATCCATCCATCTATCTATCTATCGATCAATCTATCCATCCACCCATCCATCCATCCAAGTTTAGCGAGTGACGACATGTTTAGCCGCATGCGTTCATTCCATCGCTGGATGTCCAGGTGGTGCTTAGATAACAACGTGGCTTACATAGACAATTGGAGCTCCTTCTGGGGAAAGCCTGGTCTGATCCGGAGAGATGGCGTCCATCCTACTTTGGATGGTGCATCTCTCTTATCTAGGAACATAGGCCAATTTATTAGCAATACTAATCCCTGACAAGCACCCAGAGTTCAGACCAGCAGGCAGAGCTGCAGTTTAACACGCCCCTCTGCTGGTTCCTTCGTGTTGTCACCCACCCAGCCTATAGAAACTGTGTCTGCCCCGAGGCTGTATAAGGCTACACTCAAATCTGGAGGAGTAATTTATAGCAACTGAGTTCAAATTAAAACAACTGGTCCAGCAAATCAACCCAATACAACTATTAAATGTGGTTTGCTTAATATTCGATCTCTCGCATCCAAGTCTCTCCTAGTGAACGATTTAATTACAAATTATCAGATTGGTGTCTTAGCACTTACTGTAACCTGGGTGCAGCCAGAAGAATATGTTAGTTTAAATGAATCTTCCCCTCCTGGTTACATTAACTACCATGTACCTCTTACCACTGGCAGAGGAGGAGGAGTAGCTGCAATTTATCAGTCAAATTTGGTGATTAACCCTCGACCTAACAGTTCATATGACTGTCAGCTTTTCCCACCCAGACTGTCAGCTTTTCCCACCCAGACTGGAAAGCAGAGAAACCACTCTTACTTGCTGTAGTGTACCGTCCTCCTGCACCTTATTCTGAGTTCTTAGAAGAATTCCCTGACTTTCTGTCTAACTTGGCATTGAACTCAGACAAAGTCATTATAGTCGATGACTTTAACATCCATGTGGACGTCAATGATGATTCTCTGGCCACTGCGTTTAAGTCGCTTCTTGATTCTGTTGGCTTCTGTCAGAGGGTAAACAAACCCACTCACACTTTTAATCACATCCTTGATTTCGTACTCACTTATGGAATAGAAGCTGATCTCATCACAGTTCTTCCTCAAAACCCTGTCTCGTCTGATCACTCCTTAATTACATTTGAATTTACTTTAACAAATTATATCCTCCCTGGGGCTGCACGGTGGTGCAGAGGTTAGCACTGTGGCCTCACAGCAAGAAGGTTCCGGGTTCGAGTCCCGGCTCGGGCACGGGATCTTTCTGTGGGGAGTTTGCATGTTCTCCCCGTGTCTGCGTGGGTTCTCTCCGGGTACTCTGGCTTCCTCCCACAGTCCAAAGACATGCAATTGGGGACTAGGCTGATTGAATACTCTAAATTGATCGTAGGTATGAATGTGAGTGTGAATGGTTGTTCGTCTCTCTATGTCGGCCCTGCGATGGACTGGCGACCTGTCCAGGGTGTACCCCGCCTCTCGTCCGTTGACGCTGGGATAGGCTCCAGCCCCCCCGCGACCCTTAATGTGTAGGAATAAGCGGAAGATGACGATGGATGGATGGATCCTACCTGGGAAAAAGTCCCGCTTCAGTAGATGTCTATCTGACACTGCTGTTTCTAGATTTACGGAGCTTATTCCAGCAGAACTTGCTGCCACATCTTGTAGTAATATAATGGGCAGTTATGCTGATTTCACCCCCTCACAGGTAGACTATCTTGTGGACAGCACTGCAGCAGCACTCCTTGGGACACTTGATGCCGTAGCTCCCCTGAAGAAGAAGGTTATCAACCAAAAGAGAATAGTTCCCAGGTACAGCCCAGTGCTGTGTGCCTTAAAACAGAAGACCAGACAACTGGAAAGGAAGACACATTCCAGCCAGCACGAGGAAGTCCGCCAAGCCTGGAAGGAGAGTTTATTAATATATAAAAAAGAACTCTGTAATGCTAGAAGCGCTTACTACTCGTCCCTGATAGAAAAGAATAAGAACAACCCCAGATTCCTCTTCAGCACCGTGGGCAGGCTCACCAAGAACCATAGAGCTGTTGAGCCATGCATCCCCCCAGCTCTCAGCAGTGAAGACTTCCTATCTTTCTTCACTGAAAAGATTGTGAATATTAGAACAAAGATTGCCAGTAATGGAGGACAGACTGCAGTCCCCACAGAAGCACCTCCCAGACTTGGTGCTCACTTGGACAGCTTCTCCCCCATCGACCTGTCAGAATTAACTTCTGCAGTCACTTCCTCCAAGTCAGCCACTTGTCTGCTGGATCCCATCCCAACAAGCCTCCTTAAGGATGCCTTCCCTCTAGTCAACACTTCTATATTAAATCAAATTAATCTTTCCTTAGTCACAGGTTATGTGCCACAGGCCTTTAAGGTGGCTGTCATCAACCCTTTACTTAAAAAACCTTCTCTTGACCCAGATGTGTTAGCCAACCATAGACCGATATCCAACCTCCCCTACATCTCCAAGATCCTTGAGAAGGTTGTCCTGGAGCAGCTACATAAACATCTGCACAGCAACGAGCTCTTTGAAGCCTTCCAGTCTTGATTCAGGGAACACCATAGCACTGAAACAGCGCTCTTTGAAGCCTTCCAGTCTGGATTCAGGGAACACCATAGCACTGAAACAGCACTGGTCAGAGTCTCTAATGATCTTCTTATAGCTTCAGACAGAGGTCTTGTCTCTGTGCTATTCCTTTTGGACCTCAGTGCTGCATTTGACACCATCGACCACAGCATCCTGCTACAGAGACTAGACCATGACATTGGGATTAAAGGAACTGCCCTAAAATGGTTTAAGTCCTACTTATCAGATAGGTTTCAGTTTGTTCATGTTAATAATGACTATTCAGAGTACAGCAGAGTTACATATGGTGTACCACAGGGTTCAGTTTTAGGACCGATTCTCTTCACTCTTTACATGCTCCCATTAGGTGACATAATACGGAAGCACTCGATCAACTTCCAGTGTTATGCGGACGACACGCAACTTTACTTGTCGATGGAGCCAGACGACACAAGCCAGTTGACTAATCTGCAAGACTGCCTGAAAGACATTAAATCCTGGATGTCTTCTAACTTCTTAATGCTAAATTCAGATAAAACTGAGGTAATCATTTTTGGACCTAAACACCACAGGGACACACTCTTGAATCGGATCACTACTCTAGATGACATCACCCTAACTCCGAGTACAACTGCAAGGAACCTTGGGGTCATTTTTGACCAGGACCTTTCCTTCAGCTCCCACATAAAGCATGTGACTAGGACCGCCTTCTTCCATCTGCGAAGTATCGCTAAGATTAGGAATATCCTTTCCCAGAGTGATGCTGAGAAACTGGTGCATGCATTTATCACTTCTAGGCTGGACTACTGCAACTCTCTCTTGTCAGGATGTCCTAAATACTCTCTAAAGAGTCTCCAGCTGGTCCAGAACGCTGCAGCGAGGGTTTTGACGGGAGTTAAGAAGAGAGAACACATCTCTCCCACTTTAGCTTCTCTCCACTGGCTTCCTGTAGGATCTAGAATCGACTTCAAAATCCTTCTGCTGACTTATAAGGCTCTCAATGATAAAGCCCCATCCTATTTGAAAGAACTCAGTCCCTGCTGTCCTACCAGAGCTCTCCACTCCCAGAATGCAGGTCTTTTAGTGATTCCCAGTATCTCTAAAAACAAAATGGGAGGTAGAGCCTTTAGTTACCGGGCTCCTCTACTATGGAACCAGCTGTCTCCATGGGTCAGAGAGGCAGACACTCTGACTACGTTTAAGTCCAGGCTTAAGACTTTCCTTTATGACAGAGCCTTCAGTTAGGACTGGTTCAGGTAGCTCTGAACCATTGATAGCTATGCTGCTACAGGCTTAGACTGCTGGGGGACACATTAGGTTACATGGAGCCCTTCCCTCCTCTCCTCTCCCCCTCTCTCCTCCTCTCCTCCCTGCACATTTTTGAAACTGTCATTACCACTACTTGTTTCACTTTGTAGTTTGGCCTTGGTGTCTCGCAGTCTCTCTGTGTTTCCACAGATGCACCAGAGCCCCAACCGCCGCCTGCATCGCCCCCCCCCCCCCTTATTCCCTACTGTCACACCGGCCTGCACTCCCCTCCCATAAACCAGTCTACCATCCAGTCCCCCATCAAGCTGGCTTGCTCTCCCTGCCTCCCCTTCCAGAAGCTTCCTTCTTCAACTGTTATTAACATTTCCATGTTTCCCACATTTTGTATTGTAAACTCTTTTCTTGTCTGTAACAACATCTACTGCACGTCTGTCCGTCCTGGTGAGGGATCCTCCTCTGTTGCTCACCCTGAGGTTTCTCAGATTTTTCCCTGTTAAAAGGGTTTTCTATGGAGTTTTTCCTCAGTCGATGTGAGGGTCTAAGGACACAGGATGTTGTTATGATGCCATGTGAAGCCCTTTGAGACAAACTGGTGGTGAAAACGGGCTCTACAAATAAACTTGCCTTGCCTTGCCTTGCCTTGTTACTGATATGTGAATGAACACAGGCTCAGTTCACAGCTCTGATGAAACCACTGACTTTGAACTACACAGTGAAGGAGTTGGTCATCAAGGTTGATGGCAGCTTATTAAGTTCTATCTTTGATCAAATAATAGAAATGTAAATGAATTCAGCATTGATTGCATTTCCCTCCTTTCTTTTGGTGCCCTCAGACTTTCTGAGAACTGGAGGAGGAACTGCTCTCTGTTCTGTGTTTGTTCTGCTCAGTGGAGGAAGGAACCAAGGACCGGAGCTCTAAGTTTTCAAATTTTTTTGTCTGCCAGAAGTGAGCTGTCTTCTGTCTCAGGGGACACAGTCGGGTGGACCGGGGCGGATGAGGACCTGCTGCTTCCTTGAATGACACACTGGCTTGGGCCACAGTGGATGAGGGTCCTGAGTTCCTCAGTGAAACAGTCTGGTGAATGTTTGTGGAGGACTGCTGTGTGTTGTCTCAATGATGAAAAGCAGCACAAACATAGGAACATCATGAATGTTTTCCAGCAGTCAACACTGTACAACTATTCTAGTACTCTGAGGACCTGCTACTTTCTACAGTCGTCTCTACTGTATACTTGTACTACCAGTTGTTATGAGCATCTGTGGATTTCTAAATATTCCAGCTCTCAGTTTGCAACTGTATAGTGATGAAGGGTCAGTTTAGAGCTGTCAATCAATTTCAATAATTGATATTAGCATCTGTAGATTATTTTAGGAACACAAATACTTTTACTTCATTCTGAGGATGAGCAGACGTTCAATATAATTTTAATTTCTTGGTCAAAGACTCCTACAAGTCAGAGAGGATCTGGGCTGGATTGTGAAGCTTCTGAGAGGGAAACATTCACTCTGGACTGGACTGAGAATGGAGCAGCCTCAGCTTCCTGGAGCCTGACTTGCCTCTGTGGTCTAAGGCTGTGTGGGCTGACATCACAGTGAAACTACTGAGATCACAGAGCCTTTGAGATGACAGACTGAGTTCCTTTTTTTCCCTAAAATGAGGAAAAAGTGTTGTGTCTGTATTTGTGTTTCCTGCATCAGTTCAAAAGTGACTGTACCAGAGGGGATGTAGCTCAGTGGTAGAGCGCATGCTTTGCAAGTATGAGGCCCCGGGTTCAATCCCTGGCATCTCCAGCTGGTCCTTTGGAGCCTTCATCTTATCAGCTAAATTGATCCCTAAATGTGACAACAGTTGATAACAAACTACCAGAAGAGAAACCAGTCTGTTGCATATCAAAGTATTTGGAGCTGGGTCAGTGTGACTGTAAACCTTCATAGTCAGCCTGAAGGAGCTGGTTTTATCTTTGATTGGGCAATCCCACACACAGCTGCTCTCAGTTGCCAAATGTGTGTGTCCTCACTCCTCTATCCTCCTGCTGCCTTCAGAATACAGACACAATTCAACTTGGTAAGTTTGGTGCATAGAAGTGCTCCTGAAAAGATGTGTGTCAGCCCACAGCTGACTGTTCTTACCTGGAACCTCAGGATGAATCTGATGTTGACTTTTGGACAAATCACCTGTTCATCAGTTCAATCATCACTTCCATCCATTTTCTACTGCTTATCTTATTATAGAAAGGAGTCTGTCTGCTGTGTGACTGAGGCAGTTAATGTGAGCTGCTGCATGTCTCAGCTGTGTGTGTGTGTGTGTGGGGGGGGGGCTGTGTGTGTGACTGGTCGGCTGCTAAGGATTATTGATGAGATCAATCATGATTGGCTCAGAGATCACAGCACAGCAGTAACCAGATGGAGACTTTTTGATTTTATTTTGGAGGGGGGGCAATTTCTAAGTCAGACACATCGTCACAATTTGAAGTTTTTCCCAGTAAAAAATAAACAAAACAAATCCAAAACATTATTTGACTTTTGATGTCTAAATTGTGTGGAAATTGTAAGTCCAACAAGCAGGAGGCCGTTTGTGCTTGGAAACTGTGGAGCACATCACCAATAACTCCTGGTTAATTTACAGTTGTTTTCTACAAAAAGTTTTAAAAATGAACTAAATGCTAAATCCCTAGTAGTCATCATTGTTTTCATATATTTTCTGTCTGTGATGCCCTTTAGACGGTTCTTTTCCTCTGAATTCATGAGGAGAGCTGCAGTGACAGAGACAGGTATGGTACAACAGAGTACTACAGAAATACTGCATTTGTTATAAAAGAGTACTTCTTCATTTATGAACTGAATAGATTTAAAGGTTTAAGCTTCAAGGAAAATGGCTCAGCCATCCAGCAACACTTCCACTCAACCTCCTGACCTCTCCTTCATCTGTTTAATGCAACGATTCACTGTCATTATTCTGATGTAGTCAACAACTGTCAGGATCCCAGTCTTTTTCCATGATGTTCCCGTTCCCTCCTTCCCTTTTGTGGGCGTCTTTGTCTTTTTCCTAGCTAATATATAACAATACTGAAAGAGTGTCATGCAGATTTAGACCACAGGTGCAGTTTTATCAATCAAGACCTGTTGAATCAATGGAGAGTCAGATGACCTGTGACAGAGATGCATTAACAACTTCTGTCCAGAAGATGGCATCAGAGAACCATTCATCCATCCATTTTCTTCCACTTGTTCCTGATGAGGGTCCTGGGGGGGTGGAGTCTATCCCAGTGGCTTTCGAGCGAGAGGCAGGGTTCACCCTGGACAGGTCACCAGTCCATCACAGGGCCAACACATAGAGACACACAACCATTCACACTCACAGTCAGATGCATTTGTGGCCCCAAGATATCCTGCAACACACAGAGCAAGCCATTGTTCAGGTTTTCAAACTTACACTTTCGCCATACAATCTTGGATGGGCAGCTTACATCTTCAGCCCTGCAGCAACAGAGCCACAATGTGGTCTGCACATGTCATGTCCCCAAGAGTGTCTTCATTGTTGTCTTTGTCATTGTTGCAGCTTCCATATCCCTGCCCAGTATGTATGTCTGAAGCACATACATACGCGACCCAGGCCTCACCCTCTGCCTCTTCACCCACTGCACATAACTGCAGACAGCGAGACCACAAACAGTCAAGGCCTGGCCGTCCCGTCAATTGAACTGGACGCACCTCAAGAGAGCAACCCTTACGATCTCCTTTTGCCAAGGGGGGAGTCGTACAGGTCCCGCGGGGTCACCCCGGAGTGAGCGCCAAAACCCACGACTGCCCCATCCATGCTTCGCACCGAGGAGTGCCCCTCGCACATCCTACGCCCCTCGATGGTGGCGGCCGTTTCTGGGAAGAGACGAGCGTAGGAGGCGAGGGCGTCCTTGTTTCCGGCCAGGAGCGACTCGCTGTCCCTCTCCTGCAGGTGAGCAACCAGAAGGCTGCTGGCGTAGCCCACGTCGTTGCTCAGGAGCCACTTGAACGTCTGCCCCTGGTATTTGCCAAACTGGAGCTCGCTCTCACTGAGCACCAGCTGGAAGCAACCAGGGTCACCTCCGGCCTGGAGCACACAGGTCTTCGCCTCCTCCCTCACCAGGTCGGGCTTCTTGACCTGCGTGACCTTGGCTTTCCCAGCTTGGGCCAGCCATCTCGCTGCAGGCATTGGAGCCAGGGTGAGCTCGCTGGACGTAGCTCCGTGAAATCGGAATACGGGTTTGTAATCCATTGTGCAAAGAGTCACGCAAAACACCCTCTTTTAGCATGACGCCTGTAATCAAACGCACGCACGCGGGCGCGCGCACACACACGCACAAGCACAAACTACAGAAAATGCACTCTTTGCCACACAGCGCCTGCCTCATTCATTCCTTCAAGTATAATGAGCAATGTATATTCATCAACAGATTAAAAAAATATAGCGGAACTTTTGGCGTCCATGGCGGCGGAAAACGCCGTACTTCCGTCCCTAAGACACACAAACGGGAGCTACACGTTCGGACAGGACACCGACATAAATATGTGGTGTTTATTGCTTCAAGTAGGACGTTTGCATGGAACCGATATCAAGTCTCATATTTTCCATTCATTCATTCATTCATTCATTCAAACGGACAGTACAAAGTCCGCTCGCAGAAGCCGCAAAGCTCCAAACAGTCTCAAGAAATAACAACACCAAGTAGTTCCTCATTCGGTGTGAAAAAGTGCAAACAGTCGCAAGAAATATCAAGGATAAGACACCCACAAAGTCCGTCATTCGGCGTGGTAAAGTTTTTGTGAAGTTTCTGGTCTTTGTAGAGCGAGGAAGAGCGCAGCGAGGTTTACCTGTCGGAGTCACAGAAGAACAGTGACGGAAAACGCCGAGCGCACCAGGAAAAAGGTAGCCGGATGCCGTCGACCAATCAAATCATCTGCTGGTTAAAGCGAGCCGCCGATTGGCTGGCTGCTAAATTGGACTCTTCGTTGGACTGGAGTGCCGAAGAACGCGATCCCAAGCCAACCCGTTCTTCTCGTGTGGCGGGATCGGCCGACGGGCCGCCGGGGAGCCGGGGTCGGGGCGCCCCTCCGGGGAAGGACGGCGCCGACGCCGCCCGGATCGGCCGCCCAAGCCCCGAGAACTGGCGAGCCGGGGGACAATTTGGAACGCAACGGCCCGGGAGGCCTCCCTATTGGCCGCTCGCCCCGGAAAGAGCGGGGCCAATGGGAGCGCCGTTATTGAAATTAGCCACGCGCCGGCTCGGGGAGGGCTCGGCTCGTCTCGTGGTTCGCGGCGGTGACCGAGGGAGGCGCAGTTTGTCGCTTTCCTTCCACCGTTGAAGATGAGATATTTTATTTTAATTCTTAATTCTTCGACTGATGTTGATATTCGTTGTATTTATTAATATTATCATTATTTATAAGTGCTGAAGAAACACTTTTTGCTGAAACACTTTTTATGTTTGCTTCTTTACTCATCTATCTATCTATCTATCTATCTATCTATCTATCTATCTACATGGATTTATGTTGTAAATGTTTGTGTTGTAAAGAAATACAAACCAACTGTCACAGCAAGCAAGACAAAAAAACAACAACAACAACAACAGGGTTTTGCCAACACCAATATGTTTTATTTCAAAATAATAAAAGGATGGAAGCGCAGCCAGTGCCTCAAATGTTCTCTGTCCGGCCGGCTCTTTTCCTCGCCAGCCAGAGGTCAGGGTGCAGTCCCTCTGACAGGGCACAGAATTTTTCAGTGGTTCTGCCAGTGCCGCCGAAGGAACTGTGCCCGTAGTCTTTCCTCAGCGACAGACCACAGAGCTGGCAGATGTGAGTCTTGTGGGGCTTGTGGGTGTTTCGGGCGGGGGCTCCCCCCCCCCTCCTCCTCCTTCCTGACGCGCCAGGAGGTGGTTCTGGGGACGGACGGCGCGCTTCTCTCCCACTCTTGCTGTAGCCACTGCTCAGCAGTCCTCTGCCCCCCGTCTGCCATGGGGCAGAAGAAGCGCCCCCGGTAGAAGGCGTGGTCAGAGTTGAAGTGCTGCGGTTGCCCGCAGATGCAGCAGGGGTTCCCTGGAGCCATGTCCGGGTCGGTCGTGGCGAGGAGCTCCCTGTCCTTCTCCTCCTTCTTCTTCCTTCTGTACAGGGTCACCCTGCTGGGGAGCCTGACAGACGGGGAGGGGAGGAGGGTGGAGAGGCGGAGGGTTGCGTGCGGGAGGGTGCCGGGGCAAGCTCCGGCGGCGGCTGGCTGGATGCGGAGGAGGAGACGGTGGCGGTGGCGGCTGAAGGTTGCATCCGTCGCCGCTTGCCGCTCTTGGGCAGCTGCCCCCTGCTGCCGCTTGCGGCGTCTCCTTCCTCTCCTGTCCCTGGCTGGCTCTGTGTGTCAGAGGAGGTGAACCCTGCAAAAAACACACATGTATGAATAATATTCCACGCGGACTGACACGCGCAGCAGGCCGTGGACACACACCTGGATCACAGTCCTCCTCCTCCTGCTCCTCCAGGTGTTTGGCCTTAAAGAGACGCTTCCCAGGCTCCATCGCGAAGGCTAATGAAGAGAGCAGAGGTGGTTGAGGCTGTTTTTAAAAGACTTTACTCTGGGCTCGTCTACCTGCTCACCTTTGACCAATCATCGGCCTCCCTCCTGTGGATCCTCGCACGACAGAAAATGCACTCTATGTCACACACAGCGCCTGCCTCATTCATTCGTTCATTCATTCAAGTATAATGAGCAATGTATATTCATCAACAGATTAAAAAAAAAATATATATATATATATATATATAAATAATTAAATATAGCGGAACTGTTGGCGTCCATGGCGGCGGAAAACGCCGTACTTCCGTCCACGTTAAGACACACAAACGGGAGCTACACGTTTGGACACGACACCGACATAAATATGTGGTGTTTATTGCTTCAAGAAGGACGTTTGCATGGAACCGATAACAAGTCTCATTTTTTTTTCCATTCCTGCGTTTGTGCAAACGTACAGCGCGAAGTCCGCTCGCAGAAGCCGCAAAGCTCCAAACAGTCTCAAGAAATAACAACGCCAAGTAGTTCCTCATTCGGTGTGAAAAAGTGCAAACAGTCGCAAGAAATATCAAGGAGAAGACACCACAAAGTCCGTCATTCGGCGTGGTAAAGTTTTTGTGAAGTTTCTGGTCTTTGTAGGGCAAGGAAGAGCGCAGCGAGGCTTACCTGTCGGAGTCGCAGAAGAACAGTGACGGAAAACGCCGAGCGCACCAGGAAAAAGGTAGCCGGATGCCGTTGACCAATCAAATCATCTGCTGGCTAAAGCGAGCCGCCGATTGGCTGGCTGCTAAATTGGACTCTTCGTTGGACTGGAGTGCTGAAGAACGCGATCCCGGAGGCGCATAAGCCAGGGATTGATCACCCCGGTCAGGTTGCCTTGGCTGAGGGGGTCTGATGTTGAAAGACCTGAAACCCCCAATGATCCCAGGATACAACATCAATGATGATGTGTCCTTGCGTATCCGCAAGATGTATCTTTGAACAGTAGTTCTGCTGATCACTCTGTGCTCTCCTCTCATGTGGCGCACGCAGCGAGCTCGCATGAGTGGTATGAAGACGCCACGCCATTCTTTTTTTGTGTATTTAGTTTACTCAGATTAGTGTTTATTTATTGCAGGAGCCGCGGTGTAAGATTGCTGGGAGGTACAGTGGATATCGCAAGGCCCTAAAGAAACACTGCTGCTTTGCCACGATCGGATTCTGCCTGTGTTTTGCCTTGCCACCGTGGTCCACGCTTGGCTGAAGTTCACGCCAGCCACGTGGTGTCTCACACCTACACCTGTCATCTGTTGCTGTGGGTTCTGGCTGGTGCAGTCCAATTCCCATAATTTATATGTGTGGTTAAAGGTGGTTAGTTTTCATTTGTCTGTTTGATTAACTTATCTTTTGTCATATTTCATTCAGTGAGGACTTTTTTTTGATAAATTAACTCATTTATTTTCTTCATTTCAGTTATCTTGTGTTCAATCAGTGAATTACCATTTTCTTTTTTGTTATTGGGTTGTTTGATTTCAGTATTGCTTCCTTTGAGTGGCTTGATTTGATTAGTTTCATTCTGTTTTGTGGGTATTTTGTGATTGATTAGTCAATTACTTTATCATTTCATTCCAGTTATTTTGCGTAGTCTATATCTACTTTGTTTGACCATATCTTGTAGGCCATATTGTTTTGGGTAGTGTTAAAAATTATTTTGATTTCATTTATATATCCTGAGTTCAATTAGTAATTTAAGTAATTTTGTTTGGGATCTTCCCATCAATATAGTTTGGTTTTCTCCTTATTTCCCCAGGAGCTGAAGGCCCCAAAGGTGGTGGAACGGGTGTCGCAGGTGGTGGGATCCCCTTTCCCGTGTCCTGTGTTGTTCACCCCCCCGTTTGGTTTGTGCACTTAAATAACACTTGTGAGTGTGTGTATGAACTGCATTTTCTGTGTGATAGTGCCACGTGTGTATGGGGTGACCTTTTTTTTGGGCTCCCAAATTGCCCTCGCGGCCCAGTCCACCCTGGTAGCCTCAGCTCTGAGCGGCTTCCCTATTTCCCCTCACCTTGCCCAGTGTCTTGTATGGAGTTTTAAACGTGATCTAAATTTGAAAGTATTATAACAAATAAAACTTTTTTTTTTGTACCTGAACCACGTCTCCTGCTTTCAGGGTTAACGAACCGGAGTGCCTTAACTCTGATATTATAGTATTTAAATTCCCTGGGTGAAACTCCCAGGGTGGCGTTGTCTTGTTTAATTTTTTTTTACTGTGATTTGCCTTTGACTAGTACCCCCCGCTCGCCACAACATGTTTTTGTTTGTTTAAAAAAAATGAAACTTTGAGCCTTATGGTTGGATGTATCAAATTGAAACTCACATATGGAAATTGATATTTGAGAAAAAAATGTTAGTTTGTTCAGAAGGACCATTAAAGGCTCCAATTTCTGAGAATTGGAATTTTCTGTCAATTATTTCATAGTTCAGGCTTTACAGGGCTAATTATCTGATGATGTGCTTATTGTACCTGCCCTAGTGGGTGTATCTTGTTTCGTGCTTTACACGTTTTCACTAGCAGGAATCATTAACATAATGTAATGTGTAGCTGCTTTGAAGTAGACTCTTGGTGCATGTTTATGTCATTCCTGGACAGTCTGGAAAAGCTGCCAGTCGACGCAAGAGCTTCAGTGTTTGCAGGGTACATTTAGCTCAAGGGAGAGAAATGCAAAGACACAAGACAAAATCCTCAGCATGAACATTTCTTTGTATTCGCAGAAGGTATTCCAGAGACAATCCAAGGACAGTGCAGGATTAAGTCAATATACAAATGAGACAACAATGATTCTTTTCATCATGATTAACAATCCACCGTTCTACTTAGCAAACAGCACCTCAACATTAATCAGCAGAAAATGCCCCTGAGATTAAAAAAATAACTATTTCTCTGGAAACATGTTTTTAAGACATTCATCAGTTTTCATATCACAAGTCACAGGTCCAGCAGATGAGTGTTCTGAAGTTAATCCAACTTGGACTGAAATCCCAACAAGGTCTACTGCTATTTCCAAATCCCACTAAGGCACAAGATTTCCTGCAGGCTAATTGTGGGTTATAATCCCGTTAACGTTCCCGCTAATGTCCCAAATCACATCACAATCTTCGTCAAAACAATCACAACTTATTTTGAAAACTGTGCAGCTTTATTCTAATTATGAATTCTACAGAATTTTAACTTAAATGTTAGATTTCACTTGGATTCAAAGTTCCATGCTATTCCCAGAACCCCAAACATGCTGTTTACCTTAATGCCCTTATGAATAGGTTTGATTACTGTAGATCATAGGAAGAGGAAACATAAGTAATAGCAATGAAGTCCCCGAGGATCTGAATTTATGATTTCTCTTGGAGTCTTGGTGTCTTCATGGAGCTGGTGGCAGCAGCACTCATGGGGCACTGGCATCCAAAGCGGACTTTGTAGTCATAACACCTTATTCCCGGCTGTTGATTGTCATGCCAACAGACCAGCCCCTCAGTTGGACTGAAGCTGGAAAAGTGTTTAAGCTAGTTAGTCATTGGTGCACTCGTCTTCTCTGAAACGCACACACCTTGCAGTGTTTTCTGATTTCTGTTTCACTAAGAAATAGTGAAAATTTGAAAAAAATTCCCTGAATGTAAGCCACCTCAGTTCCATTAACATCCTGGACTTTCCTTCCTCCCTAACATCAACTTGGGCTCCATGAATCCTGTAGTTACCGTGCACCACACTCACTTTGCCGGATGGGTTCACCAGATAGTCCTTAGCCACTGAATCAGACTCAGCACTGTTGTTAGATGGTTTTGCCTTCCATGCTGACAAGCAACTCATGATCACTTTAGATGTTTGTCAGACCTGGACGTAGTTAAATGTTTACGTCTTCTCTCCCATTGGCCCTTCAAAGAGTTGGCCTTCTTCTGATCAGATGGTGTATTTTATTCTATCAGGTTCCTAAGAGTTGAAACTTACCATGATGAAAGGCATTGATTAGCTGAGGGCGACTACAGGTCTGTGATTAGATATACAGTGCTGATGACGCTGAAGTCAGTACTGTTTTCCAACAAGTCAACTTACTGTTTGAAGCTCTGGTTTGTCCGTCCAGCTGGGGTTCCGTCAACAGTCATGGCTTCGATTTCCTGAGGGCTGTCACAGATTTCTCCAGGATACTTGTCCTGCAGCACACTCAAACGCTCCCTGTCCCCTCGTCCATCAGGATCATCTGAGTCGTACCAGTTGGTCCAGCACACTAGACAGAAACCAAACAAGAGGATGGAACCTAACTTCGTCTACTACTAATTAAACACAAATTATTTAGTGATGCTTCAAAGGATTCATGTACTCACAATTCCCTTCTCTGCAGCAGAAGTTGCGTGGGCACTGGAAGCGAACTTTATAATCACTGCAGCGTCCCGGCTTCTGGTCAGAGTTTCTACAGATGAATCCAGTGGTTGTGTCAGACCTGCAGAAGGAACCAAAGTTCAGTCAGGACGGTTGATGGACTGACAACTCTGCTGTCTGAGGGGTTTGGCCTGATGTTTTTAGGGTAATAACCAGCTGTTTTATCTTCCACCAAAATAGTCCGAACTGTGACATGAAGCGGTCAGTAAGGACCTGTGATTTAGTGCGCTGTCTCGCTGCTGCTGTCTGCTAGGATACGGCTGTGACCCATTTGCTTTAGCAGCTCACTGCTTATGCATGAGGTCGTGCTGGTGATACCCAGCAGGGGTACAATAACAAAGACTCAGAAACATAAGTGATGCATTTGCATACTTTCTGAGGTAAAGTGGTCAGAAAAGCATCAATTCACAGTGCATTCAGTACTCACGTGTCAATCGTGTCCCCTGTTGTATCAACGCTGGCCCCAGATGTAGTTTGGACCTCAATCTGAAGGGGAGTCTCACAGATTTTCCCAGGATATTCTTGATGGAGAAATGCAAGAGTCTCAAAGTCTCCCCGTCTATTTGGGTTGTCTCGATCAAACCATTTAGTCCAGCATTCTGGGAGGGGGGAGAAGTAGAAATACAAGTTTGAGATCAGCCGAAGATTACATGGCATAGGAGATGCTGAGGGCACGAGCTACGCCTGGCCTGTGGGCCACATCCAGCTCTTCGGGTGTCCTCCGTATGTCTGAGTTTGATTTCAGTCTGCCTGCAAACACTTTTAGTGTCATGTTTGTGTGGAGGGAGATGAAGCAGTAATTGGGGATGTCGAAATGAAAGGGGGCCGTCGTTCTGAA
>NC_141340.1:19432500-19446975 GCF_037954235.1 Aulostomus chinensis
CCAAGTTTGACTGATTGAAAGGTTAAAATATTCTTGTGTTAATAAAACACAGCTGACAGAAGCAGAAGCGTAGATGGACATCATGTCTCGAAAATGAGTTCATCCTCACCTTTAAAAACCAGGTTGCCGTGTTCTCTGATCGTTTGAATCTGTGATTCAATTATTCAATTATCTTGGCAGCTATGTGGGTTTGGCTCAGTTTAGAACTGCAGGGATGGGCTGTATAAAGAACTGGTCCAACAGGAGGAGCCTGACCCAGATGACTCACAGCCTTTGGTGGCTCCTTTTCAAGGATTCAAGGATCTTGATTGTCATACCACTCACATTTCCATGTTGGTGGTACGAAAGTTGAACTCAGGTCCCGGGATAGCAGAGATAGCATAATAGAGAGTAGAGAACAGAAATAGGTATTTCAAACACAAGATATATACAGAAGGAAATTTATCTATATCTATATCTATATCTATATATACAGTATATACATATGTGTGTGTGAATTAAATATATATATATACATATATGAATTAAATATATATATATATATATACACATATATGAATTAAATATATAAATAGAAAGAAGGTATATGTACAAGTCAAGAGTGTATATGTACAAGTATCAAGTTGAGGGATATTGCACTTAGAGGAGGAGATATTGCACTGTGGATGGGAGAGGGTGGGAGACTACAGAATACAGCTCAAGTTCAGCAGTCTGACAGCTGCAGAGAAGAAACTGTTCCTGAGCCTGGTGTTCCTGCTCTGGATGCTCTGGATGCTCCTCAACCACCTGCCAGAGGGGAGAGGACAAAACAGACTGTGTGCGGGATGGGTGGAGTCCTTCATGATGCGTAGGGCCCTCCTCCCCTTGCATCATGAGGTGTAGAGGTCTGAGATGGAGGGAAGACTGCTCCCCACAGTTCTTTGTGCAGCCTTGACCACCCTCTGCAGAGCCCTCTGTTCAGCAGCAGTGTAGCTCCGTGCCACACGGTGATGCAGGTGCAGAGGACGCTCTCCACCACACAGCAGTAGAGATTCCTCAGGATGGAGCTCCCCAGTCCAGCTCTCCGCAGCTTCCTGAAGAAGTAGAGCAGTGGTTGTTGTGGTTGTTCGTGGTTGTTTTGTTGTGGGTTGTTGGTGTGCAGCATCTGGTTGATGGGAATGAGGTACTGAGGTCAGGAGGGCCGTTATCACTCCCTCTGTCTGTTTTTTCTCCCTCAAAAACTTGAAATTCCCATGTCTATGAGGTTCAACACCGGTCCCAAACACTCTGGTACACCTGCAGTGATACCACACGACAAAATATTTGTCTCGTCCCCAAAAATACAAGAGTACTTAAGACTGACTTGATTGTGTTCTGTATTTCTCTTCCAGGATCTTTCGGAACATTCACCAGCTTCATGTGGCCCTCAAACTTGTCCAGGAGGAACGCCAATAACATTGCATGTGAGAAAGTAGACAGCCATGTGGTGCCAGCCAGCACTCTTCCTTCCACTCCATGCTTCTCAGATGTGTTTGTCCACTCAGGACAGCTCTGCTTGCCATTGTCCCCCCAGGTTCCCATCTAAACAACGTATCAGTATAGCTTAGTTCACCTTCGATCAAGGTGATGAAAGTGTCAGCATGCCCTCTGCTGGGTATCAAGGGAACTTCAACGTGGTCAGCACCCAGAAAGACAGCTTTTTGAATGGTTTTTACTGTTCAAAGGTCAAATTTTCATCCCATCCCATCGAGCACAAATCTGAACCACCAATGAAAAGTGTCAGCCAACTGTGTTGTCTGGGTAACTCACTGGTTTTTATTGTCATCTGCTAACATCTTCAGTGGTAAAGCATTAGACTACATGTTTATTAGTTACGTGTTCATGTGTGTTTCCCTTTAGGTTTGTATTTCTATTAGCCATGCTAGGGTTTGCTTTATATGGCTCACAGATGTACAATTGTTTATTTGATCATTTATGCATCTGAAGACACGTAATTTTCATAATTCTAATATTAGTTCATTTTCCTTTTAGTTTCACATTTAACTTCAACAATAAACCTGGCAAAAGCAGGACCCAGAGGCTTGTTTGGAGTGGAGCGTTTAGCTTGCTGTCGATATACGCGTGGAACGCATTAAGGACAGAACACCTGCTGTCTTGGAAACATTTGCCAAATATTGTGATGTATGACTTTGCACGTGGACGAGCAACACACATGAATGTAAGAGAACCAGAAAGGTTGCTACTCAAACCAACCCAAGCGGGGGCATTGTCATGTCCATCCATCCATTGTCTTTCGCTTATTCTTGGTAAGGGAGCCCATCTGGGAGCCCATCCCAGAGTCTACGGGCGAGATGTGGGGTTCACCCATCGCAGGGCCAACACATAGAGACAAACAACCATTCACACCTACGGTCAATTTGGAGAACCAATCAGTCCCCAGTTGCCTGTCTTTGGACGGTGGGAGGAAGCTGGAGTACCAGACATAACCCACACAGGAACAGGGAGAACATGCAGACTCCACACAGAAAGATCCTGTGCTGGAGCCGGGACTCGAACCTGTAACCTCCTTGCTGTGAGGCCACAGTGCTGAACCACTGCACCACCGTGCTGCCCTCTTGTTGTCTCACATTCTTCATTTTGTTTGTCTGTATGGCAGTGGGTTCATAGCACATGTCCTTGATGATTTAGTATTTTCAAATATGCACTGTCATGTCTGACTTGAAACCTTCATTGTGTTTTTCTACTTTAGTTTCAGTTGCAGCAGTAGCCTGGGGCTAATTAGTACAAATATTAATTCTTTGCGATGGCACACACCATCATTTGACCAATAGCTGTTATTTGCAGCTCAATTACGTACTGGACAGGGACGACCTGGTGAGGAAATAATTGTGAAAGAAGGGCCTCCATGTCTCACACAGGAAGAATTCTGGAGCCTGGGGTTGCAAAGAAACATGGATTCTCATGTTAGTGATGGGAAATTGGCCAGATTTGCATTTGATTTCCTGCTTGTTCACTGATGAGTTTTGATTGTTTATGAAGATTGGGAATACCTGCATGAAACTGATTCATGAAGCAGCTCAGCAACACGGATGTAACACATTCAAAAGACTGAAGCCTGAATTCAACAGGTCATTGACCACTGCAGAGGAAAAGAGACTCGTGGACTTGATTGTGCAATCACACGGAGCTGAGCAGCATTTGGTGGTACTTTCAGAAAGTTCATGTTTTCTCATCACTACAGACTAACTCACACAAAAGGTTCACCCGGGCCTTTGTTAGGAATATCATCAACAGACAGATTTTTAACTATGCAGCTCATTCATTGTATCTTTCTCTTAAATGTATTAATGGATTTAATGGAACTGACATTTACTGTTTGTTGTTCAGTGACTAACAACTACCACAATAGACACAAAAATCCAGTTCCCACAAAATAATTATTTCAGTACCTTGGAAATCAAACTGACCTGCAACAAGGATGGGATTCAAACCCATGCATGCAGAGCATAACATATTGACAGTTCATCACCTTAACCACTCGGCCACCGCGTCTGCTGACTGCAATGATGTGCTGCTTTTTCTGACCCTTTTAAACAGCTGAACTCTTTGGAGCCCATTTGTCAGAAATGGACCCAGTAGGAGCCACTGAACACAACTCTGACAATAATCAGGCTTCTTCCCAGCAGCATCGTGCTACAGAAGGAAGAATACAGACCATCCACACATCATCAGAGTGAACACCAGCTGATGTTTACAAGTTTAATTCACCTTTTACTTCTAAATGACATCCAAGCTCAGATTCTCTTGTCCTGATAGAACAAGTAATTGTTTAAGAAGATGAGAGTACCAGTCTTTTTCATCCAAGGAAACAAGCATCCTATCACTGTCCTATGCAGAGTTTCTTTAAAAAAAAGTGAGACAACCTCAAGATTTTCTGTTTCCTGGTGTTGGATTTTGCCACAGAATCAGAGAAAACCAAAAGCTTGTTGGTCTTAGATGTTAGTCATCAAGAGCAATGAGGGGCTCAGTATCTTGTTCAAGGACACTTCAAGTTCACCTTGGTCACCAGGTGAAGTGAGAACTGAACCTGCAACTCTGCTAGACGGCCACACTGCCTCCAGGCCATGCCCCCCTGACCTGAATCATCATGATGTTATTATTTGTTGCTTTAATACACCAAATGTGTGACGTGTTGTGTTTGTCAGGAGTTTAAAGACCAAAGTTGTGAACACACAAGAGAAGTAAACATGTCAAAGCTGGTTCATTTTTATGAGTGAGACTGAGAACTAATAGAGCAACAATGAAAATGGTGTCATAAGGTCGTCTTCTTCACTACACTGAAAAAAAAGCATTGGCTTCATTTAAAAAAATTTGGCAGAACAGATCACAACTAAAATTTGTTTGCTATACAACGTAAATAAATTATTTTGTTTCAACATGAAATTTTTAAATTGATGTAAACCAATTTCTGATGATTTTACAAACCAATTATTTCAAGTTTCCCAAAATGAAAATCATTAAATTGGTTGTATTACCCAATTTAAATATACTCCTTTATTAAACCTGAATATTTTAAATTCATCGAATGAACTTTTGAATGTGGGAGCAAGCTTTTTCTTTTAAGTGGTCTCAAATAAAAGTATATGTCATCATAAGTTATTTTTTTATTTAACTGAATTTAAAACCTTCATACAATTTTAAATACTCATGTACATGTAATACATGTTACAGTACATTCATAAACAGTATTTCTCAACCATAACATTTGTCTTTTCAAATAAAAACGCAAAGCAGGAAATGTATGCATTTTCAGGTGATTTTTTTCCTTTCAATCACTCCATTTTTTCCCCCACATAATGTATCAACATTACCTTTGACCTTAAGAACAGTCCTATAGTTTTCTTTTCTGGCAGGACAAACAGCAACAATGCAAGAAAAAGACCAAAAACTAGGTAAAATTGAATATTTCCAATCACTGTATTTTCTCCAGAATGTAGTCTTTAAGAAAAGTCTCTAAACTTCAGATACAAACAGTAACCATGGTAACCAGAATGTATCAACATAGTGTTACCTTAAATACCATAAATTTCTCATTAAAAAAGAATACAAAACAAAACAAAACAAAAACAAGCCAGAGGTATTTCTTAAAATAAAAAATGCCATCAGATGACTTGTGTCAACCTGCCAGGAAGCTCACTCAAAACACTGACACACACAGATATACACACACACACACACACACACACACACACACACACACACACACACACACACACACACACAGTTTGTCTTTGTGAGAAATTAAAAGAAAGTTGGTCTGTGCTGACACAAAGATTAATTGTTGCATTTCAATCTTCTACAAATGAGTGTGTGAATGTGGTTGTTGTGGCCGAGTGGTGAAGGCGATGGACTAGAAATCCGTTGGGGTCTCCCTGCTCAGGTTGGAGTCCTGCCAACAAAGTTAAACTGTTGAAAATTTCAAATTGACCCATTTTTCCACCACACTGTCCTTCATCACAGCATTTAACATCAGGACTGCTCCCAGATCATCTCCATGACCTCATCCCTGCACCAGAGTACCGCCCAAGTTCATCAAGGATGGCCAACATGAGCAGGTCTAGATTCACCTCCATCTTTGGAGGTTGTTGAATTTCCTCCTGAGGACCGTCAGGCTGTTTCCTTACTTTGCTGTGACTCAACAGCAGACAGCAACAAGGACTGCTGGAGTGCACATGGTAAAATCACCATCTGGAGTCTGGACAAATATGCTGATGTGATCTTTGATGAGTTTAGAATCAGTCAGAGATCAAAGACTGAAGCAGGAGATCAATGCTCAGAACCCAGAGATCAAACACAGTATTCAGAGATCAAACACAGAATTCAGAGATCAAAGACTCCTGGAGCTTTGCCTTCTCTGTCTTTGGACCTGGATGTTACTGAATCTTTTACTCCAACAGTAACTTGTGCCACATTGGACAGAGAAAATATAAAAATAAAAAGAACAAAATGAAAATCTCTAGAGGACTCAAGCCAGCATAGTTAAAGAAATTCCATTTTAGATTCACACACTTCTTCACACTGTCCACTACTGGTGTGTGTGAGTGTGCCTGGAGCCTTCAAACAGCCCTCCTCCTTCACCGCCCCAGGCTCCTTCACCTGCGCCTGAGCTGACCCTTGCTGGTTGCTGACCCCTGCTGGTGGCTGACCCTTACTGACCCTTGTTGGTTGCTGACCCCTGCTGGTGGCTGACCCTTACCGACCCTTGCTGGTGGCTGCCGAGCCTCAATGAAGTAGCTGCTGTGGTTGGAGCAGTTAACAGCACATTAAACAAATGCACGTTTGACCTCAGTTATATACAATATTTTCAGATAAAAGTTATATGGCAAGGCAAGGCAATTGTATTTGTAGAGCCTGTTTTCACCACCAGTTTGTCTCAAAGGGCTTCACATGGCATCATAACAACATCCTCTGTCCTTAGACCCTCACATCGACTGAGGAGAATCTCCATAGAAAACCCTTTTAACAGGGAAAAATCTGAGAAACCTCAGGGTGAGCAACAGAGGAGGATCCCTCACCCAGGACGGACAGACGTGCAGTAGATGTTGTTACAGAGAAGAAAACAGTTTACAATACAAAATGTGGGAAACATGGAAATGTTAATAACAGTTGAAGAAGGAAGCTTCTGGAAGGGGAGGCAGGGAGAGCAAGCCAGCTTGATGGGGGACTGGACGGTAGACTGGTTCATGGAAGGGGAGCGCAGGCCAGTGTAATAGTAGGGAATAAAAGGGGGGGGGGGGGGCGATGCAGGCGGCGGTCGGAGCTTGGAAAGGTGTTTGTTTTATTTTTATATATATATGTATGTATATATATATATATATATATATATATATATATATATATATATATATATATATATATACATACATAAATATATACACACACACACACAAAAGCAAGCACCATGTATTATAAAACTAAACGACAGATGCACAACTTTACTAGCTTCAACCTGGGTAACAAAGATAGGTGTTGTTACCCCTGGGTGGAGCATGAGGGCTCCCTCAGCAGTGAGGTTTTTGCCCATCTGCAGTGCAAACACTTTGAGTCGGCCCTAGGGGCAACCCAGATATTGTAAAAAATCATAGTCTGGAGTGATGGCTGCGGCTATCAAACCGGCGTACATAGATCTGGCCATGAAGCATGGTGTCACCATAGAACAAAGGTTTCTGGTTGCAGGACACACACCAATGGAGTGTGACTCCATGCATAGCCTCATTGAACATGACTACATTGACATCTTCCAGACTGCACGTCTGCAACCATCCCCACACAAGGCCACCCAGCTATTCCACAATGACTTCATGAAGTTATCTGGGGCCTCTGTCACCGACATTCAACCAGGAAGAAAAGTTGGCGACCCCACAGTCCATGACCTTCTGGCTCTCAAGTACCTGGCAGATGGTCGAATCTGGTAAAAGTTGGATTTTGAGTCTGACTGGGAGGACCTGCCTCAGCGACTCAGCATCCCCAAAGAACCGTTCCACTGGGTCCCACTCTTTCTTGCCCAACTGCAAATTACTCTCAGGAAATTCAAAGACTTGCAGGCAATGAAACCAGGAGTACCAAGAGTGGCCCACCAGTACTAAGACAACCTCCCTCATCGGTAGGCAGTGTGAAAACAAGTCCACACAGCACCTGAGCGGGGCTTTGGTTAAGGTTAGACAAGCGCAACAACCTGGTTAAGGTTAGACATTTAACACAACTTGCTTAAAGTTACAAAAGTAACACAACTTGGTTATGTTTAGGAGAGTAAACCAACATCAGTTATTTTATCGTTGTATTTATATGGAAGAGAAAAATTGCCTCAATCAAGATATATTCTGCCGAAGTCACTTTTATTTGTTATGCAATCAATGTTGTGTGTCACTTTTTTTGGAAACTTGTTGACACATCTGGTTGAACTTTCTGTTACAGTATCAATGAATAATACCAATGTGCTTGCTCAAAAAAGTGCTTTTTCTTGTTTTCTGAAAACGTTCAAATATGACTTGGGCAACTATGCTATTAGGCTAATGATATCTATATAGACTGTACAAGTGCATGAGAGATACTCACCTTAAGCTAAACATTTAGCCGTGCGTATGCTAACTACACTGATTAGCTGCTAAGCAAGGCTAAGAGTCAGATAGAACAATTAATGAAATAAAATTCATAAATAAAACCAGTAATTATTGACAAGATGTGAACGCATTACAGGATATCTTGTTGGCTGATACTCAAAAAATAATTGCAAAAAAAACGCTGTCTTAAAGTATTTCAACTTCATTTAAATTTGCCATGTTCTGCTATGACTGAAGTTCAATGGGAAGGTCCCATTTAGCTCAATATGTTCCTATCATTCTGAGTCAGTGTGAATGAATAGGATAACATTCTGGGTTTCAATGGAAACTTTAACATAGACTTTGTGTTTATTCACTTAGTGGAACAAAGCAACACAACACATAGCCAGGAAAACTTTACTGCCACAAATAACTTCAAACTTTCTCCACTGAGGAGGACTGAGGAGAGCCGTGTATTCTGCCTTTCACGTCTGTTAACAGGCCTTTGATGTGATTGTCAAACTTGGGAGGGAAGTGCTTGTGTCTCCAGGAGGAAACGCGCCAACCTTGAAGTCTGGGGTCTAAGGGGTGTGAGGGCAGTCATCACTGAATGACTGAGGTGACTGAAGAACACTGGATTCATTCTGCATTGATTGGTCTTTGATGATAACTGACCAGAATGACAAGGCTGCTGAAGATGACAGGCTGAGATGACGGGTTTCACTTTGACTCAGTTTATAAAGACCCTTATAACCACGACCCTCAGTAAACCAAAGGAGTTTAACTAACATCCATCCAGGAGGACAAAGAAGGAAAAGCTCAGAAGAAGAACCTCTTGAGAAACTCTATAAAGAGGGTATAGACATGGAGAAAAGTCACCAAGAACACTTTAGAAGAACGTTCTATCGGGAAATTGAGGCGTACAGGAGGAAAGCTTTCATGATGGAGGAGGCCAAGATGGAGAAAAAGAGAGGAGCCTTTTCAAAAGAATTTGAAGAAAAAAATAAGACCGTCAAGAACCTAAAGATTATGAAAAAGGAGATGTTTATGATGGCGAGGACCTATCTTAGAGAAGGCGCAGCAATCAAAGAGGCACTGGACGCTTTCGAACGGGAGCACGAAGATATTGCTGAAAAACAGAGAAAGGAAGAGTGCAGGAGGAGAGCTTTCATGGTGGAGAAGGCCAAGATGGCAAGCAAGAGGGCAGCCTTTTGGAAAGAAGTTGAAGCATACAAAAAGACGGTGGAGAAGCACGAGACCCTAAAATATGAGATGGTGATGATGAGGAAGGCCCATCTTAGAGCAAGGGAAGAAATTACAAAGGAACCTGAGGCTTTGAAACTGGAACAAGAGGGCCGACATACCCCACAAATGGAGGCAATGGAATATCAAGCCTCAAGTGAAGACAAGGAAGAACAGGAAAGCAAAGCCTTCAATAATGACAGCGCAAAGGGAGATGAAGCCCTCAACAAAAACAGGGAACAGAAGGAACATGAAGCCTTCAGTGTACAAGTGAGAAAGGAACTTGATGCCCTCAAGAAAAATGTGGCAAATGAACGTAAAGCCTTCAACAACAAAATAGCAAAGGAGCGTGACAGCTTTGATAGAAACATGTTGAAGGCACAAAAAACCCTCAGTAAAGACCTGGAAAAGAAAGAACAAAACTTCAAGAAAGACATGGAAAAGGAACACCAAGCCTTCCATAAAAAGAGGGCGAAGACACTCAGCACATTCAGTAAAGACACTGAAAAGGAACATCAAGCCTTCAAAAAAGAAATGTCGGACAAATTAAAATCCTTCAGAAAAGATATGGAAAGTAAACAAAAAGCCTTCATTAATCGGACCAAGGCAGAAAACACAAAGGAACAACCAAAATTCAATAAATACATGGAAAAGTCAGAACAAGCCTTCAATAAAGAAATGGCAAGGAAACAACAATCCTTCAACACATACATGACAAATAAAAAACAAACATTCCAGCAAGACGTGGAAAAGGAACAACAAAACTTCAGCAATGACGTGGCAAAGAAACAACAAGCCTTCGATAATGACATTGCCGAGACAAAACAAGCCTTCCATGAAGAAATGAGAGAAAAACAACAAGCCTTCGAAAATCACATTGAGGACAGAGAAAGCGCTTTGAATAATCAAACTGCAGAGAAACGACGAGCCTTCGATCAAAACGTGGCAAACAAACAACGAGTCTTCAAGAATCACATTGCAGAGAAATAACAAGCCTTCAAGAAAAGAAACAGGCCTTCGATGACAGCATGGCACAAAAACAACCATACTTCAACAAAGAAGTGGCAAGGAAATAACAAGCAATAACAACGATGATATGGCCAAAGAAAAACATGGCTGCATTAGAGATACGACACAAAGGAAGCTGTGGTGGAAGTGGTGGTTCTCCTGCTCCGTCTGTCTCTTCCTCAAAGCTAAAATCTCTAAATCTTCATCAGAACGGGGGAGGAGTCTCGATCTGAGCTTTGTCACAATTGTTTAGAACGCTACAGGAGTTGGAAGAACAGGGCCATGAAAAAAGCCATGGCTCAAGTGGTGGGTTCATGTATTATAAATAAAAGGGCAGTGTGTGTCTTTTTTACTTTGTAAACCAAGTACCACCTCAGAAAAAAGAAGGCCAAGATGTCCAAGTACCTCCACTATGACCAAAGTTAAAGAGGAAACGATAAGAGATGGAGACTGGCCTGGAATGTGACCCAGCACCAGAGGACCGGGCCCAGCTGTGGGGAGAGTTGCCTTCAGTTCCCTGAAGGATATTATCAAGTGGGTGAAGTGAGATTTACTGCCTTAGATTTCCCCACTGAGGGACAAATAAAGTTTTATCTTCAAGAAAATCATTGTGATAATCATTTAATAATCTGTAACAGGACAACATGCTCCATCATTCTCCCTCATTAAAGACAATGAACAATTTATATAAAGTATATGGAAATATGTATCCATCTACACACACACACACACACACACACACACACACACATATGTGGCATGCCACTGTTAAGTCATAGTTTGTAGTTTTTGTACAGTTTTTGTGAGTGGGGTTTTGTTTTGTAAGAGGATGCATACTTTTAAAAAGACATCACAATAAATTTTAAGGAAAATCATGTTCCTGTCTTTATTCTTTGTAAATTACAATGTCAACTGAAACAAGATGTTTTTTTTGTTTTTTGTTTTTAAGTTGAACCAAAGTATAATTTTTGTCAAATTCCAACGCCACAGCTGTACAGCAGTTTTGATGCTGTGGAAACATTTAAAAGTTGCAGAAAGTTTGAAGTTATTTGTGGCAGTAAAGTCTTCCTGGCTATGTGTTGTGTTGCTTTGTTCCACTAAGTGAATAAACACAAAGTCGATGTTAAAGTTTCCATTAAAACCCAGAATGTTATCCTATTCATTCACACTGACTCAGAATGATAGGAACATATTGAGCTAAATGGGACCTTCCCATTGAACTTCAGTCATAGCAGAACATGGCAAATTTAAATGAAGTTGAAATACTTTAAGACAGCGTTTTTGTTGGAATTACTTTTTGATGTCAGTCAACAAGATATCCTGTAATGCGTTCACATCTTGTCAATAATTACTGGTTTTATTTATGAATTTTATTTCATTAATTGTTGTATCTGACTCTTAGCCTAGCTTTGCAGCTAATCAGTGTAGTTAGCATACGCACGGCTAAATGTTTAGCTT
This sequence comes from Aulostomus chinensis, assembly GCF_037954235.1. NCBI lineage: Eukaryota > Metazoa > Chordata > Actinopteri > Syngnathiformes > Aulostomidae > Aulostomus > Aulostomus chinensis. The sequence continues at coordinate 19,444,287 of NC_141340.1, forward strand.
ATGGTGAGCATCTCTCATGCGCTTACAGACAAAATATGGGTTAAATGGTGTATTACTGATCATCTATTGTAAAGTTTCGGCTCTTAAAATATTCTGGATATTGTTGCTGTCTTTACAATAAACCTACATTTAAGCATTATTTGGTACCAGACCAGTCTTTTATCATTGTCTTTGTTTTTGGACCAGTTTAAAACTAATGTGCCTGAAGACCAGTCCTTTTCTGAAGCTGGCAGTTTAGTCACCTCAGATAAGAGACATCCTAAAATCCTGACAATTTCCTTTCCTCTTATATGTGTTGTCTTGCTTTGTTTGAATTAATAATAAATTAGAAGGTGATGAGAAAACACAAATTAACATGGACAATTGCTTTGGAGTATTTTTCATCTAATATGTAGAGAGAAATGATTTATCTCTGGAAGGAACCAGTTTTGTCAAGTCAGAGAGGAACACAGCAGAAAATGGGGTTGTAATAAGTCGCACTGGAACATCGAACTTAAAAAAAACTTTGGAATGATAAAACATAAGCAGAGAGGGAATTTCATCCACTTGGCAAGAACGTTCGTCAGCCTGTCGGTTGCAGACTTGCTCATGTGTGTAGTTTGGCAAAGAGCTGTGCTGTAGGTCACTAAACTGCTAACATATTAGCCACTAACGTTAGCTGTGGCTGCACTTGCGACTGGGTGCTTTGCGTTGATGTGGTAGACTAAACTTGAACTGCATCGGTGGAAACTGCGTCATACAAGGAAGGCATAGCTCTTGTAGATAAATTTATTCATATATTTGCTTGAACTGTAGATTAATCCATACATATATATTTGCTTAAACTGTGGTCAAATTTATCCATATATTTACGTAAAAGTACAGGAAATACAAGGCAGTGAAGCACAGACCAGATTGTATAAGAGTGGACACAGGTGAAAAGGTCACAACAGGGAATAGCAGGAGTGTAGCTCATTGCTAGCATCACTCCCTCAAGCTAATTAATTCAGAAAAGAGTCCTGCGGCAACTCTGGAGCCTATCCCAGCAGCCTTCAGGTGAGAGGTGGGGTTCACCCTGGACAGGTCACCAGTCCATGGCAGGACCAACACATAGAGACGAACAACCATTCACACTCACAGTTACACCTACAGTCAATTTAGAGTATCAATCAGCCTCGTCCCCTCTTGATGTCTTTGGACTGTGGGAGGAAGCTGGAGTACCAGAGAGAACCCACACAGAAAGATCCCGTGCTGGAGCCTGGACTCAAACTCGGAACCTTCTTGCTGTGAGGTGACAGTGCTGACCACTGTACCACTGCACCGCCCCCAAATAATATAAAACTCTCCAAAATAAATTAATTGTTGCACTGAAAGGTAAGAAAAGTATGAATAAATGGAAGCTATGAAAGAGAATTTCCCCTGGCACCAAGACTGTAGTCACACCTGTGCACACACTGCAGGGAACATCTGCTTCTCTTGTTAGGAGGTGATTTGGATGCTCTTTTCAAATATACAAAAAAATAAGTTTGTATGCAATGCATGCTTTTAAAGGGAATTAGATTGGCTCTTTTGTTGCTGGCTGAGTGGAACGGCTGGCACACCTTTCATCCGTGCCACAGGTGCACCTCTCATGCAGCGGCATCTGGTCGCAGAGTCACTTTGAGTCATGCTCAAGTGTCTCTGAAATTATATTTGCATCTTTATTTGTGAAAATAAGAGATGTGTGTTTGGGCATTAATCCTCCGACACTCATCCTCTCAGTCAACATACAGGTTCTGCCACCCCACAACTCAGGGGCAGAGGGCACCGCTCTTCAGGGAGTATCTAGTGCAGGGGTCACCAACATGGTGCCCGCGGGCATCAGGTCGGCTGCAAGGACCACATGAGTCACCCGTGGGCCTGTTCTAAAAATAGTTCACCATAGCACCACTCACTAGTGAGCTGCATCTAATTTTTTTGTTTCTATTTTTAATCACACTTGCATTGGTGTGACTTTGAAAATGACAATAGGCCTGTCCCAGATTTATCTATTAATAAAATGGGTTTTTATATATAGAGTAAAAAAAACAAATATATATATATATATATGTGTGTGTGTGTGTGTGTGTGTATGTATATATATATATGTGTGTATATGTATATACAATATATATATGTGTGTGTGTGTGTGTGTGTGTGTGTGTGTGTGTGTGTCAAACTGGTAGCCCTTCACATTAATTGGTACCCAAGAAGTAGCTCTCAGCTTTAAAAAGGTTGGTGACTCCTGATCTCGTGGAATCAAAGTCAAAAGTAGAAATGAATAGTTGTTGCAAAAAAATAAAAAATAAAATAAAATAAAAAGCAGGATGGATAGGGGATGTGTAGTCAGAGAATCACGTGGCTTTTTGAGGAATAGATGGACATCATCGGTGCAGGAAGTTAGAAGGGCAGATTTGGGATCTCTGTGGTTCGAAAGGTTTCCTGTTCTACCCTCAAAATGTATCTAAGGTTTTGCATGATTGATTGCAGACTTTCCTGTGTTACTCTGTTCAAGAGATTTATATATGATTCCCAGAATACCAGAAATTTCTGCAAGGGCTTTGGTCTCCTGTTTGACTGGTTGATTAACTGGTGGTTATGCACTTGTTTGACCAAAGTCCCATTGGTAGAGACATCCATATTCCTTTCACGAGGAGAAAAGGGCTACATCAGGATTAATCCATTGTTTCTG
>NC_141340.1:19446995-19511995 GCF_037954235.1 Aulostomus chinensis
TCGTATCGTCATACGCCAGATTTCTATCATGCGATTTCCCCGCCCTCACTAGATGCCGCAAAGTGTCCTTCTTTTCTGCGATGAGGCAATGGCCACCCTAGAGGGCCGTGGTGCATCTCAAGTACTAGTGGCAACGTTCCCTTGTGCCATCGCCCAAGTTAAATCACGTGACGGAGACTCAAGTGGCAATAGGATACTTGGGCTCCAGTGAGAGCAACTTAGCTTGACAGCGCGTGCATTACTTTTGGTTTTCCCCGATTAGACTACAACTAGTCTAATCGCCTGTGCACAATTGGGCTCGGTTGAACATAAGATATTGTTATCATTACGATTCACGGTTTAATGCTTGGCCTAGGAGATTATTGTTCCAACAAGCTAAATCTCTAGGTATAGCAGCTAGCGCGAGTGTGACAGCGTGGATGAAATGGGCACAAGCATGAAGAATACCATCCATTGTCTTCCGCTTCTTCCTGTTGAGGGTCGCGGGGGGCTGAAGCCTATCCCAGCGGCTACGGGCGAGAGGGGGGTTCACCCTGGACAGGTCGCCAGTCCATTGCATTCACACTCACATTCTTATTGTCTTTGGATTTTGGGAGGAAGCCCGAGGGCCATAGAGAACCCATTTGCGTGTCTTTGGACGGTGGGAAGAAGCCAGAGTACCAGAGAAAACCCACGCAGGCACAGGGTGAACTTGCAAACTCCACACAGACAGAGCCCGTACCCGCGCTGGGACTCGAACCTAGAACTTTCTTGCTGTGAGGGGACAGCGCTAACCACCGTGCCGTTGAAGAATACCAACATGCTGTTTCACCAGCTTGTGGTCGATTGCCCTGATGGTACAGATCCAGTTTTCATGAACAACCTCGAAGCAAAACCACTGCCGTGGGCGTCAAAGTTGGAAAAGTCACTGCGGTCGAAATGATTCGAACACACAACTAACTTAGCCTCGTACTTTTCTGCTGGTGTTCCAAGGATAAAGTCCGACCATTTCTTTCTCAACTCTTTCTTGGGCAGCGTTGACATCTTGATCGCCACAATAACACAGGCACAAACTTGTTGTGCCATGTTAGCAACTTGCTGTTGGCGACCTGCTGAGACGGGCTCCGCTACCTGTTAGTCGCAAAATTCTGCGGAATCAACTGCCAACACGCGGGCGGTCGTGAGCCCGAGATGGAATGTCCAATGAATATTCATTTGGACAAGGAACGTCAGTTTGGTTGGCTTTTTCTGATTCGCTCTTTTATCTGCCTATTTTCTTTCATTGGCTAATGGAGGCAATGGATGTAGAAGAACATTGTCATGTGCAGGATGCACATGCCACTCGGAATGACCGAGTACGAAACAGCTCATCGGCGAATGACACCGTTAGTTATTCCCATCCTGCACATGACAATGTTCTTCTACATCCATTGCCTCCATTAGCCAATGAAAGAAAACAGGCGGATAAACGAGCGAATCAGAAAAAGCCAACCAAACTGACGTTCCTTGTCCAAATGAATATTCGTTGGACATTCCATCTCGGCTCACGAAAATACATGATAAAAAATGAATTGAGATGAATTGATAAATAACATGATGATCATTCAAAGTAGATTTTGGATTTAAAATCCAATGACGCTACTTTTTTTTTGGGGGGGGGGGGGGGTGGGAGAGCGGGTCATTTTTGACCCTGTAGGACAAGGGGAGTGAACAGAACTTGGAGATCCCACAAGGGTTGGATTGGAGAAGCGTCTGTTTGAGACTAAGTTGTTTTTGAGGAGACAGCGCCCCCATTGGTTTCTACTGTAGGTGAAATGTGTCACCCCGACTTTAAGGGCTTATAAAATGCAAACTTTTTGAGTCATATTTTAACATATTTTTAGTTAGCATATATATTTATGGAAGCACTAGCGACCTGTCCAGGGTGAACCCCCCTCTCGCCCGTAGCAGCTGGGATAGGCCCCCCCGCGACCCTTAACAGGAAGAAGCGGAAGACAATAGATGGATGGATGGATCTATGATACCTGAAACCTTGGCTAGGATAGGAGTTTATGAGATAAATAGAAAATTTCATAGTTTCAAAAAGACCCAACACTACAGTTCTGTTAAATTTAGCAAATCAAACAAATACAAGTCCAAAAATGAGTCAAAATTTTCATTGTCAGAAACCTGTAGTTTCCTCTTTTCCTCATGCTACTGTGAACAGGCCTTAATAGAGAGACATAACAGAGCAGTTGTTCAGCAGTGTTCCAGTGGGAGTTTCCTGGATGCCAGCATGTGAAAGACTCAGGAGTCATCAGGTGTTTTACACAGAGGGATTCATTTCGTGATAAATGAGCATGGAGGAGACCCAGGAATCATCAACACGAGCGTCACATGAGCAGGTCACCACCCACTTTTATTGATTGGTTCCTGGAAGAATCACTCCTAACGCCATCAGGATGTCATGTTTTGTCCTGCCCTGTCCCAACAGTTGGAGCACAACTACAGCCTGAACTCTGCCACTCCCTTATCCCTCCCTAACAACCTCATACAGACCCATTATTTGGACTGGCCTGATCCCCCTGACCCTCGTCAGTCACTCGTAGTGCCTCACACTGGAGGGAATCGGAGCATCTGTGAGCTCTGACTGTTGGGATGCACATCCATGCAATGGAAGAGCTGTTTTAAAGAGGGAATCATTTGACCTCCTGACCTGTGTGGGCAGGTACAGGGGGACGATTCCGTCATGAACAATAATATTACTAAACAAATGGGTCTTTAGCTTCTTTCTAAAGGTGTCCACAGTGTCCTCATCCTCCTTATCTCAGGAGGAGATAGCGTTTGATCGAGTTCCAAAATAGGGACAAAATTGTCCTTTCATGTCCATATTGTGGACTTCCTGTTGGATTTAGGTCACAAGTGTCTCCATATCTTTTGTGGGTCTTGATTAGACGAATAATTGAGTTTTGGTTCCATGTTGCTATGACATTTCTAGGAGCAGTGGTGGGCTGTAGAACGTGTTTCTAGAGATGTCGGTGGCGCTGTGGAGCACATTTTTGGCACTTTAGGGGTTCATTTTGACATTTTATTAAAAAAAAAAGTCACCAGACCGGATGTGCGTGCCAAATGTGGTGAGTTTTAAGTGTGTTTAGGGGTCAAGTTAAGGTTCAAAGTGGCGGCAGAAAAAGAAAAAAACGTTGCAAAAACAATAGGGTCATCGCCCCAAAGTTCCTTTGGGCTCAGGCTCTAATTATTTTGGCAATGTGGGATGACACTGACAGATAAATCTCAACTCAAGTGCAGTAGGAGTGTAGTGTAGAAATTTGCAATGGCGTCTTCAATTTTGAAGCTAAAAAAACATACTGTGGTCACCTCTGGTTGCCTTGCAACTTCAGATAAATAAAACAAAGCTGGTTTAATTGTAACCACCTTTATTTTACATGCAACTGTGGCAATTAGCACGTTCATTAGTGGTGATCTATGCACAAAATCAATAAATGCTTTAAAATGTTTAAAAAGAAATAAAGTTACAATATGCCATAACAATAATCACTGAATTGGAATGGATATTGGGGATCTCAAGTCACTGGCATCTTTATTTCAATCCTGTGCTGAAAAGTTGAGGAACCCCGAGTCTGCTCCTTGAGGATCTTCACACATTCAACCTGCATTAGCTGATGTAGTTGCTAGCTGAAGCACTGACATTTTATGATACAGTAAACTTTTTAGTTGACTGGTGCCTATGTATACAGCAACCCTGGCGTAATTAAGGGTTGTATTTGTCTCCACCTGCGTGAGATCGCTCCAACATTTACACTCCTTTTTAGCTCTGGTTTGCTCTCCTTCATCTCCTGAGGGAAACAGCTTATTGGGATGAAATTCTTCCACTTGGTTAATGAGCTTTTTGATCATGTACCATTTTTTATTGTCTCTGAATAGCTGCCTGACACTGATGCTCATGACAGCGTGAGGAGTAAAGTTGCAGCCGCTAAAGCAAATGACCTAAAAGAGAACGTGTGGGCTCATCCCAGTTTTATGTCAACAATGCTTTGACTCAACAGTTCCATGTTAGTCTATTCTGTCATTAAACACACATCTGTTGTACAGTTGAGATATTTTCTTCTATTATCCTCATGGACTGATTTCAATTTTACCTCACCGCTGAATTCTAAGTGCAATGATCATAAGGCTGCCTCGCTTGTTCTTCCACCAATGGAGGAATTGATGACGAATTCCCACCGTTACCCATCTCGCCCAGCCAGTGTCTGGCACCAAAAAAGCCCATTCATGCAAAGGCAGCAGATGTGGAGGTTGTTGCCACCCTATCAAAACTAATCAATGAGAGAATGGATGATGTTGGGCTACAAATTGCTGGTGTCGGAAAAAATGTGGACTTTGCATGTGAGGAGATAAAAGACGTGAATGGAAGAGTGGGCACTTTGGACCAAAAAAAATCAACAAAGAGGCAGGTCGCATGGACATAAACCAGCAAAGGATTACAGACCTTGAGAGACACTCCAGAAGGTGGAATCTCAGGCTCCCACTTTAACTGTTCTTAAGATTTTGATCGGGAGTGTACACACACACACACACACACACACACACACACACACACACACACACACACACACACCTCTTGGAAATTGAAGAGGATTTAATACAATTACAAAAAACACTTAAGACAGTAAAGCACATATGAGTTAGCCTCAATTTATCTGCGCTTCAAAGTGGACAGTAAAAAAAAAAGTGTGCAGGATGAATGATAGTGACCTCCAAAAACTGAATGGAGGGCTGACCAGGCTCTACAGAGTCAGGATGAGTTTGGTACTGAGAGAGGAGTCGAGGCCTGAGTAGATGCAGCATGAACCCTTGTTATTGCAGCAGCCAGCTTGGTTTCTCAGCTGGATTGCTTCCATCGGTGTCTGATTCCTCGCCAACGAGCTGGTGGGGAGGACTTCCTCGTCAACCGTAGCTCCCCCTAAGATTTGACAAAGCTCCTCCTCTCAGGAGGAAGGTGGCTTCTCTCCACTGGTCAGGATGGAGAGTCAAGGCTCACAGGAGGGCAATAGTATAGCAACTGTGAGTGGTGATTGATGAATCATGAAAATCAAGAATTTAGATGCTAATGGATAGCAATCACTTAGAGAATAAGATTGTTCAGAGTTATGACAATGAAGAGGCAAGGGAAGCGTAACTACAGACAGAAGCAGTCTAAACATGTTAATATGCATGGGTGTCTATGAGTTTACTGGGTTTTGCTACAAGACAAATGTTTGGAATCCCAGGGTTTGAGGTTGCAGAGGTGAGAAAGACCTGTTGAGTCAGGGGACGAGGACTGGTAAACATCTTAAAACAGAAGCAAGTGTTGATATAAGTGGTGAATTAGAAAGGTGGAGAGGGGAACTGTTCTGCTCCCCTTTCAGAATTAAGTGTTCTGAAGGGGTTAGTCCAGACATCCTGAGGAAGGAAAAAAAAGGGGGGCTGGTACACTGTAGCAGGCTCAGCACCAGACACCAACGAACAAAGGTGAAGGGGATGTCCTCCTCGTCTGCCATGTCATCCCCGATCCCCATTGTCCAGCTGGTCCAGAGTGCCTGGATCCCAGCTAGTCTTCAGCAGCACAGCACCTGTCTGGGAGTAAAGGGACTCCACCCCAGTGAGTTCCCCTGAAGGGAGCAGAGAGACCATGACCACAAATTGAAAAACAGATGTGTGAAAAATGACCCCCCTTCCCTGAGGACATACCTGTGTAGTTGCCAGGCTTGGTGTAATTCAGCCAGCGTCTTACTCAGGAACTCCTGGGTGAGCTGCATAGCTGTCAAGTCTCCCGTTTTGGCCGGGAAACTCCCGTATTTTACCCCTCTTTCCCGCCCTCCTCCCGTTTTAGTATTCTCCCGTAAATCTCCCGTATTACAATGAAAAAAAAAATCCTCTGCTGAACTCTTACACTAGCCTCGCGAGAATTGCCACCTGCAGTAGTCTGGGTGGCAGTTGTCGCGAGGTTAGTGCCGACGGCGGGAAACAAACAAAAGAGAGATGGATCACGGACGTGACACCGAAGGCATTCCTGCCAAAAAAACTAAGTCTTCCTGTAAATACCTCGATAAATGGAACTCTGAATTTACCTTTCTAATGAGGAGCAGAAAGGGGGATAGCCGCGCTTTCTGTAGGATTTGTAATAGCGACTTTAGTGTCTCCCACGGAGGAAGGAATGATGTCAGCCAGCATGAGAAATCCGCCAAGCACAAGCGCGGGCTCGAGGCACGGAATCATGCCCAGGCGATGTCAGTATTTCTGACTAGAAATACCGCGGAGGCAGACCAGGTCACAAATGCGGAGGTTAAAATGGCAATGCTGTGTGCCAAAAACAACGTTGCTTTTACTTTCTGCGATGACTTCAACAAGTGTGTAGCTGAGATGTTCCCGGATATTATAATGTAGGAATTTTCACAGCATTTCAATGTCAACAAAGGTAGGCCTATCAGATTCTGATCACCTAATTTTAGTTAGTAAGTGGTTGACAAGTTGTTTTTAGATATCTTTTACACCTGTCTTAAGATGTAAGGGATACTGGAGCTTAATTGGGGTGGTGGGATGGCTTGCAGCGATCACCAGAAAATTTCCCTTATTTTCAAATCCAAAACTTGACAGGTATGGTGAGCTGGTTGAAGCCGTGCTCCATCTGGGGACTGTAGCAGCGCAGTGTCCCCTGCTGGCTGCACTGAGGCCCTGGCTCAGTATCGTTCCACCTCACCAGTCTCTCCAGCAGGTATGTAAACGTTTTGTTCATGTACTGCCATATATTTTTTGTCACCCACAGTTCCACTACTATGTGAGTGCATTTACGGTACTACCCAACCTGTATTGCGGTATGCGCGGGCTCTACCCAGCAGTCTGTTATGTGAACGGCCGTTGCTACAGCGTGTTATTGTTTCGCCTGCAATTCTATCAAGTAAATGACAGACAGACAGACAGACAGACAGACTACTTTATTAATCCCTTTTGGACGTTCCGCCAGGGAAATTGCACTCTCCTCAACAAACATTCACAGCACTGTTACCATAGAATGGACTAAAAATAGCAAAGAAGAGGAAACAAAGACTATATATATATATATATATATATATATATATATATATATATATATATATATATATATATATATGCATATTTACATGTGCATAGTGAAAGGAATAATCAAAATATTAATTGTTCTTAATTGTTATTATAACAATAATATAATTATAACAATAATAATGATGATGATATAATATAATGATGATTATATAATATAATCAAAAAATATAACAATAGTTATAATAATAATAATAATGATAATAATAATAATAATAATAGTAGCAGCAGTAGTAACAAGAATAATAATAATAATAAAAATAATAATATACAGTCTCTTATACTGCAAATGAGTGTCTGGTTGTTATCAAGGCAAGCTAATGGTGCTCAGCCCTCTCCTACAGTCCTTCTGTTGGCCCTCCCCCCCTCCGTGAGGAGTTTAACAGTTTGATGGCTCGGGGGATGAAGGAGTTCTTCAGTCTGTTGGTCCTGCACTTGGGGAGGAGCAGCCTCTGGCTGAACAGGCTTCTCTGGCTGGTGGTGACAGTGTGCAGAGGGTGGCTGACATTGTCCAGAATGTCCAGCAGTTTGTCCAAATTTCCTCTCTCTTCTACTGTTGCCAGAGGGTCCAGCTTCATCCCAACCACTGAGCTGGCCCGCCTGATCAGCTTCTCCAGCCTGGAGAGGTCTGCCTTTGTCACACTCCCTCCCCAGCACACCACAGCGTAGGACAGGACGCTGAAGACCACAGACTGATAGAACATCCACAGGAGCCTCCTGCAGATGTTGAAGGCTCTCAGCCTCCTCAGGAAGTACATCCTGCTCTGAGCCTTCTTGTACAGCTGCCTCGTGTTACTTGTCCAGTCCAGCCTGTTGTCCAGCCACAGCCCAAGATATTTATAGGTCTGTACGACCTCGACCTCCTCCGTTCCTATCAGAACTGGTCTAGGACTGGGTCTGTCCCTCCCAAAGTCAATGACCAGCTCCTTAGTTTTGGAGGTGTTGAGCTGCAGGCTGTTGTTGTGGCACCAGGCAACAAAGTTCCTCACCAGGCACCTGTACTCCTCCTCTTCATTGTCCCTGATACACCCCGCGATGGCTGTGTCATCTGCGAACTTCTGGATGTGACACAGTTCAGAGTTATAGCAGAAGTCCGCGGTGTAAAGGGTGAAGAGGATAGGGGACAGTACAGTCCCCTGCGGAGCACCGATGCTGCTGACCACAGTGTCAGACGTGATGTCCTTCAGCCTGACGAACTGTGGCCTGTCAGTGAGGTAGCTGGATATACAAGCAATCAGGCCAGGGTCCACTCGCATTCGTATGAGCTTGTCCTGTAGTGCAGGGGGCTGGATCGTATTAAAGGCACTTGAGAAATCCAGGAAGAGGATCCTCACTGTGCCTTTCCCCTTGTCCAGATGCGAGTGGGCTCGGTGTAGCAGGTAGAGGACTGCGTCCTCCACACCGACCTTCCCCCAGTAGGCAAACTGTAGAGGGTCCTCAGCATGCTGCACCTGAGGCCTGAGGAGGTTGAGGAAGAGCCGCTCCAGAGTCTTCATCAGGTGTGAAGTTAGTGCCACCGGTCGGAAGTCGTTCAGCTCGCTGAGCCGGTTCTTTTTAGGAACTGGAACGATACATGACGTCTTCCATAGGGTGGGCACTTTCCCGAGCTGCAGACTCAGGTTGAAGACCCGTTGTAGCGGCTCCCCCAGTTCAGCAACACAGGTCTTGAGGAGCCGGGGACACACTCTGTCTGGTCCCGCTGCCTTTCGGGGCCGAAGCTTCCTCAGTTCTCCTCTCACCTGGTCAGCTGTGAAGCAAGGAGGGGGTTGTGGAGATTGTGAGAAGGGGGGGGGGGTGGTGGAGGGAGGGGTGGAGGGGGGCTGTTCAGTTGCTGTGGAGGGGGAGGGGCGGTGGGCCATGGAGTAGGAAGGAGGCTGCTCAGCTGTTGCAGAGGGGGAGGGGGGGGGGGGCGTTGGAGGGTGGTGTGAGGTGGACTGGCTGAACCTGTTGAAGAACTTGTTCAGGTCATTTGCTCTCTCCACCCCTCCCCCCTCCGTGCTGGCCCTGGCTTTGTGGCCGGTGATGGTTTTGACACCCTCCCAGACCTCCCTCAAGTTGTTCTCCTTCAGCTTTTGCTCCACCTTCCTCCTGTAGGACTCCTTTGCCTCCTTCAGGCAGCGTTTCACCTCCCTCTGTGCTGCTCTCATCTCCTCCTTGTCCTTTGTCCTGAAGGCCCTCTTCTTCCTGTTGAGGACATCCTTGACTTCGTGTGTTATCCATGGTTTGTTATTTGGATAACACCGAACAGTCTTGGTGGGGGCAACCACATCTGCACAGAAGTTGAGGTAGTCTGTGAGACAGTGAGTCATCCCATCTATGTCCTCATCATGTGCACCCAGCAGTACATCCCAGTGTGTGGTGTTGTAGCAGTCTCTCAGGGCCTCCTCTGCTGCAGGAGTCCATCTCTTGATGGTGCGGGTAGAGACTGCCTGTCAGGGGGGTGTACTGGGGCTGTGCATGCACCAGGTTGTGGTCCGACTTGCCCAGTGGGGGGAGGGCGGTGACTCTGTATGCCTCCTTAACGTTGGAATACAGTAGGTCAATCGTCCTGTTCTTCCTTGTGGGACAGTCGACAACCTGATGGAAAGCAGCCAGGGTAGAGTCCAGGGTGATATGATTGAAGTCTCCAGAAATGATCATGAAGGCCTCAGGATGTTGGGTCTGCAGCCGTGCAGTGACACTGTGGATCCTTTCACGTGCAGTGGCCGCGTCCGCCGTCGAAGGGATGTACACACAGAGGGAGATCACGTGACTGAACTCCCTCGGCAGATAATATGGCCTCATGCTAACGGCTAGCAGCTCCAGATTAGGGCAACACAAAACCACCTTCACTGAGACATGGCCAGGGTTACACCAATGGTTGTTGGTGTAGATAATAAGTCCCCCACCTTTGCTTTTCCCGCATGCCCTCATGTCCCTGTCCGCTCTCACCGCAGTGAAACCTTGCAGGTCAACGTTAGCATCCGGTATAATATCGGTTAGCCATGTCTACGTTAGGATGAACAAGCTGCACTCACGGTAGATCCGCTGTTTTTCCAGAGCGACAAACTCGTCTATCTTATTCGGTAGCGAATTGACGTTGCCCATAATCACGGAGGGAATCGATGGTTTGAAGCGCCTCCGGTTTCGTGCCAGCTGCGCCTTTAGCTTAGCCCCAGCTTTGCAGCCTCGGTAGCGTCTCCGCAGCTCCACTGGGATGTTGTGTCTGTGTCCCTGTTTGAAGTTTTTAAGAGCAATTACTCTAGAATAAGCGAGAGTGTTGGCTCTCATTTGTAAAGTTGCCGTATCCATAGGATATACGTTTATGAACTTCTCAAGGAAGTAAAGGTAAGAAAAGGAAACAAAAAGAACAAAAAGAACAGTAGAAACAAAAACAGTGCTCAGAGCGTTCGGAGTGGCTGCCGTTTCCTACAGCGCCATCTTGGACGCCATCTTCATTCAAGTGTAAATATATTAATACAAAGAAGAAGGTTGTCGTTACTGAGTTATCAGGTAAGCCTGGAACTGGAGGAGGAAGCAAGAAGTTTGATGGACAGAGACGAAAAGTACATGAGCTGTACGCAGTGAATGACTTGTCTCACCTGGGATGATCCCCCCCCACTGGTGTAAAGGCTCACCCCCTTCGGATCCTGGATGCGGGCCGTGGATGATGCGTCCTCCAGATCACCATCCAGGATGATGTCAATGAGGATGCCTGTGGTTTCTGTCAGGTCCCAGGAGTTCCATCTCCAGCTTTGCTGGTCCAACAGCAGCAGTGGCAGGCCAGCTCCCTGAGTGTCAGTGTCAGCCTAGCGTCCCTTTCTTACTGAGACTGCTTGGCCTCCACTAGGCAGCCATGTCACCCCCATTCCACTAAAAAACAAAAAAAAACAAATCAAGGACAAGCAAGTCATGAAGGTAGCATACAGCTGCTGACACCCCTCACGAAGTGAGGACACACATCCAGGCGCACCAGCTGATCCCAGCCGCATCCGATCCATCGAAATCTGCGGCCGGGACCCCCAAGATCCAGATGACAGGTACTTAACTTACTTACTCACTTACAGTGTCTAAACCTTGTCGGTCTGCGTGATCTTTGACAGCCACTGACAGCTGTAGTGTCTGTCTAGCTGGTTTCACGCTTGTGTGGCTCTTTGGCTCCGTGATGGTGGCTCCCCTCCCTGCAGCCACTCAGCATTGGCACTTTAAGTAGATCACCCAACGTCCAGACTGGACACTTTCCTGGGAATGTCTTTGTCTCTGACGACACCTTTTTCTTCCAGGAGATGGCGGCCGTTCACGCGTTTGCCTTCCTTCTGCCCCGCTGAAGGACTGGCCCCTGCTGTGCTGCCTGCGGAGGTGAGAGAACAATGGGGAGGATCCACGGGAGGGAGGCCAACGATCGGTCAAAGGTGAGCAGGCTGACGAGCCCAGAGTAAAGTCTTTTAAAAACAGCCTGAACCACCTCTGCTCTCTCCGTTAACCTTCGTGATGGAGCCTGGGAAGCGTTTGTTTAAGGCCAAACACCTGAAGGAGCCAGAGGAGGAGGAGGAGGAGGACGACTCTGATCCAGGTGTGTACAGCAGCTTGAAAACTGTTTGTTTTTTTGTCCCCCCCCCCCCCCCCCCCGCTTCAAAAAGGACAAGACAGTGTGGCAGCACAGACAGCTGTGAGCTGTCATTCCTAATTGGCAATTGCACAGCCAACCACCGGAGGCGCCCTCACTCATAACAGGGGCGATTCCCTCCCTGCCCCATCTCTCTCTCTCGCTGCTCCTGACGGGTGACGTCATTTCCGCGCCGGATGTTTTGCTTCGGACAGGTAACGCGGCTTGTCTGCTCACCTGCTGCTCTTGGCTCACGTAGCATTGAGCTAATGATTGTGTATTGTGCTGCAGAGCGGCCGATTTGGTGCCCTCCAGGCTCGTGTGTGTGTCACCTAAATGGCCTCCTGTGGTAAGTTTCTCCCTCTTTGCCTGTAATCGTTACTGATCATTAACGCGGCTAACTTTAGCCTGATTGTAGGTGGACGCTGGTAGCTGCGCGGTACTCTCTCCCTCTTCTGGTGTGCGTGTGTCCTAGTGGTCAATCCGCTAACTGATAGCCAGCCCTCAGCCAATGGTGTGCGAGTGACGGCAGCACCAGCAGAACGGGTCCGCGTCTTGAACTAAGCGACTAACGCGCCATCTACGGAGGACTGCTGCTGCTTTGTCTCTATTACATTTTGTTTTTTATTGTTTTGTCTCCTTTATAGTTTGTTTCCTGCATTGTGCCTTTGTTGTAGGCCTTTGTTGTATTTTGCTTTCTGCATTTCCTTGTTTCTGTTTTCTTTTTGTTGTCTTTGCTTGCGCCAAGGTTTTATCATCTTCCTTGTTACAATTTTAATGTAATGACTGAAATGTGGGGTTAGCCCCCCCCCCTATTGTTTATTTCTGTTTTGTTATTTCTGGCTTAATTTGTTAATATCTTGGGTTTTGCCATCTTGGTAGAACAGTGGGTTATTCTTTCAGCCTTTGCCTTTATTTCTTTTGTTTGTAGTTTGTGTTGTGTAGTTTCTGATTTGTATAATTTTTGGATATTTGATTGTTGAATTTTGTTGCGACCCCACTAATTTCTTTTTGTTTCTCCTTAGTTGCTGAGGTCCGGTGGTGGTGGTGACCTGGTGGCGGGGACCCCCCTTCCCCCTTTTGTGTGCTGTGCTCCCCTGGGTTTGGGGTATCCTCACAGTGTGTGTGTGTGCTGTGTGTGTGATTGTCACTTGTGTCTAGGTGTTTATAATTTGGGATCCTCCGCATGAGTCGGTAGGCCACGCACCCTGGTAAGCCTCAGCTTTAAATTAGTTTCCCTCCTGACTTGCCCCTGTGTGAGTGGTGTTTTAGTGTTTTAAATAAAAAGCATGCTTGTTTCTACAGACGTGTCTCCTGCCTTGAGTAAACTTACTTGCGTGTCTTAATGGTGAATTTGAATGAAACCTATCTCCTGGGGCGAAACTCCCCAGGTGGCGTTGTCGGTTTAGCTTATTATCTGAACAAAAACTCTTGTACTTCATCACCCCCGTCTCGCCACAACAGTATGGGTGCAGTACACGGCCAGCTGCGTGTGTCGCTCCATGCGGAATATTATTAATAGTTGTGTGTCTTTAGCAGGGTTCACCTCCTCTGATGTACAAGGCCAGCCAGGAACGGGAGAGGAAGGAGACGCCACAAGCGGCGACGGCCGCACCCTTCAGCCTCCTCCTCCGCATCCAGGCAGCCGCCGGAGCCGGCCGCGTCGCCCCCCCAACCCTCCTCCTCCTCCTCGTCCGCCAGGGTCCCCACCAGGGATACACAGGAGGAAGAAGAAGGAGAAGGACAGGAAGCTCCTTGCCCAGACTGACCAAGCCATGGCCCCGGGGGAACCCCTGCTACGTCTGCGGGCAACCCCAGCACCTGGACTCGGACCACGCCTTCTACCGGGGGCGCTTCTTCTGCCCCATGGGGGACGAGGGACAGAGGACTGCTGAGCAGTGGCTACAACAACAGTGGGAGAGCCACGCGCCGTCTGTCCCCAGAACCACCCCCTGGCGTAACCGGAAGCGGGTCGCCGCAGAGGAGGAGGAGGAGGAGGAGGAGGGTTGGCGAGTAAGTCCCACAAGATCCACGTCTGCCAGCTCTGTGGCCAGCCGCAGACCAAAGACTACGGGCACAGTGCTTTCAGCGGTCTTGCGAGCTGTGGCAGTGGCAAAACCACAGAGAGATTCTATGCCCTGTTGCAGGGACTGCACCCTGACCTCTGGCTGGCGAGGAAAAGAGCCGGCCAGAGAGAAAACAATTGAGGTTTTTGAAAATAAAATGTATCGGTATTGCAAAGCCCTGGTGTTGTGTTTTTTTTGCTTGTCATACTTTGATCGTTCGTTTTGATTTATTTGTAACATAAACATTGAGAACAAATCTATCTATATATGTGTGTGATATATGTATAAATATATATTTATATATTACATACTATGTAATATATATGTTCCACACAATATGACACACTATGTAATATATATTATAGGTATTACACGTGTGGACGGATGGCTCGACGTTTGATAAACCACGACGACCAGCGCCTCCCTCAGTCTCCACGACGAATAACACAGCGCCTCCCTCAGTCTCCACAACGAATACCACAGCGCCTCCCTCAGTCTCCACGACGAATAACACAGCGCCTCCCTCAGTCTCCACGACGAATAACACAGAGCCTCCCTCAGTCTCCACGACGAATAACACAGAGCCTCCCTCAGTCTCCACGACGAACAACACAGCGCCTCCGACGGTCTCCAAGTCGGCGCGCGGCTAATTTGAATAGGCTGTTCTTTTTGTCAGCCGGCCAATCGGCGGCTCGCTTTAACCAGCAGATTTTTGGATTGGTCGACAGGATCTACCTACCTTTTTCCGGCACCGCTCGACATTTTCCGTCACTCTTCTTCTGTGACTCAGAGAGGTAAGTCTTGCTGCGCCCTTCCTCCCGCTACTAAGACGAAAAGCTTTATCACACCGAATTACAGACTTTGTGGGTGTTGTATCGTTGATCTGTCTTGCTACTGCTTGCACTTCATCACACCCAATGACAGTCTACTTGGCGTGTGTCTCGCACCGTTGATATTTCTTGCAACTGTTTTGAGGTTTGCGGCTTCTGCAAGCGCACTTTGTACTGTCCGTTTGAATGAATGAATGAATGAATGAATGAATGGAAAATATGAGACTTGATATGGGTTCCATGCAAACGTCCTACTTGAAGCAATAAACATCACATATTTATGTCGGTGTCGTGTCCGAACGTGTAGCTCCCGTTTGTGTGTCTTAACGTGGACGGAAGTACAGCGTTTTCCACTGCCGTGGACGCCAACAGTTCCGCGATATTTTTTTAATCTGTTGATGAATATACATTGCTCATTATACTTGAAGGAATGAATGAGGCAGGCGCTGTGTGGCAAAGAGTGCATTTTCTGTAATTTGTGCGTGTGTGTGTGTGCGCCCGCGTGGGTGCGTTTGATTACAGGCGTCATGCTAAAAGAGGGTGTTTTGCGTGACTCTTTGCAGAATGGATTACAAACCCGTATTCCGATTTCACGGAGCTACGTCAAGCGAGCTCACCCTGGCTCCAACGCCTGCAGCGAGATGGCTGGCCCAAGCTGGGAAAGTGAAGGTCATGCAGGTCAAGAAGCCCGACCTGGTGAGGGAGGACGCGAAGACCCGTGTGCTCCAGGCCGGAGGTGACCCTGGTTGCTTCCAGCTGGTGCTCAGTGAGAGCGAGCTCCAGTTTGGCAAATACCAGGGGCAGACGTTCAAGTGGCTCCTGAGCAACGACGTGGGCTACGCCAGCAGCCTCCTGGTTGCTCACATGCAGGAGAGGGACAGCGAGTCGCTCCTGGCTGCAAACAAGGACGCCCTCGCCTCCTACGCTCGTCTCTTCCCAGAAACGGCCGCCACCATCGAGAGGCGTAGGATGTGCGAGGGGCACTCGTCGGTGCGAGGCATGGACGGGGCCGTCGTGGGTTTCGGCGCTCACTGCGAGGTGACCCTGCGGGACCTGTACGACTCCCCCCTCAGCGAAAGGAGATCGTAAGTGTTGCTCTCTTGAGGTGCGTCCAGTTCAAGTGACGGGACGGCCAGGCCTTGACTGTTTGTTGTCTCGCTGTCTGCAGTTATGTGCAGTGGGTGAAGAGGCAGAGGGTGAGGCCTGGGTCGCGTATGTATGTGCTTCAGACATACATACTGGGCAGGGATATGGAAGCTGGAGCACCAGCCTCCTCCCACCAGCCGGCACAGCAGCCCTCATTCAGTAAGTTCCTCCTCTTCCTACACATTTCGCCCGTGTGAGCGCACTTGACTTGTGTACTTATTCTTTTCCACGTGCGACTACAGGCGCCACATCTGTCGCCCCCTCTGAGTCTTCCGACATAGATCTACTCACCGCTGCCATGGAAGTGGAGTCTCGTAAGTGAATATTGACTCGTGGTGTGTGTGTGTACACGTCCTGGTGTGTGACCCTTGTGTGTTTGTGTGTCATATACAGAGATTGGTGACACTGGGCCAGCTGTCACTCCACCCAAACCCTCCCTCTTCCGGACCCCCCCTCCCCCTGGCGAGCCCGCGGGGGATGAAGGAGGACGGCCCGAGACCCCTGCCCCATCCTCCTCCGGTGCACAGGTACAGAGATGTATATCACGCATGACAAAGAGCTGAAACCTAAAAGCTAGAGATCGATGTCTCGACATAACCGCTGACTGATCAATGTGACGCTTGCAGCTGCTGCCCAAGGGCTGGAGGCAGACGCTGCCGGAGGAGAACCACGAATGGCTGGGCCGGGCCCTCTTCATGCGGGATGCCAGAGGGAGATCGGTCCTCACCCCGGACCTCCGCATGTGGTGGCACCCCCCCGGGCCCCGTCCGCTGTACGCGCAGCCCCCCGCCTCTCACCACGCCTTCTATCAGAGCCGCTTCTGCCTTTGGCTGCCCTACAAGTTGTGGGCATACAGGCTGGTGTGCCCCGACTGCAGCCACCGACTGGTTGGAGCCGGGCTGTACAGGACGGTGCGGAGAGTCCTGGACATGACGGGCTGGTACTTCATTGGCACCGAGTACCTCGAGTGCGGCTCGTGCCAGCGGAAGTACGCAGCCTGGGCGCCCTGCGTCGTGGAGCAGCTGGCCCAGCCCCACCAGGAAATGTTCCCGGCCGTCCTCACCTACAAGTAAGCGGCGGCGGCACGACAACACACTCGGGACGTGAAAACGCATGAAACGCAGGCCTGAATACTGACAGCGTTCTACGATCGTAGCACTTGTTGTTGGTGTCGGGGTGTCATGTGATAACGCCTGTTTGACATTCAATTCATCCATCCTCCTTTGACAGGCTGTCCTGTGACAAAGCGGTCATCGGGCAGCTCAAGGAGCGCACCCTGGGCAACTCGGCATCCCGCCTCCGCGCCACCCTGGAGGAGCAGCACTGCCGGGACTGGATGACCAGGTCCATGTTGTACCTGTCGGTGCTGCGCAAGCTCGGGGTGCCGGGTTTCCAACAACATCCCGGGCGCGTGTCGCTCCCGCCCATGCACCCGGTACCCTCCGTCCACTGGCTCCTCTCCGTCTACGTACGAGAAGCCCTCACTCGTCTGATGGAGACCAAAGCCAGGGTCACGTCCATCTTTGGAGACATCTTAAAGATGGACTCCACCAAAAAGGCAAGCTGTCACATTTTTGGTCAAGTGTGGACTGACTGGTGCTGACAGGTGACTGGGGGAGGAAAAAAAAAAGGGAGGGAATTACTCACATTTCTCCTCCATCGCAGATGACCAAGAAGCTCGCGGGGGAAGGCGCCGGGACGGCCGAATGGGTGACCAATGTGGGCAACGAGCACGGGCAGGTGCTCATCTCCGTCCTCACCGCCGCTGAGGGGGGCGGGCTTGCGCCCATGGCGGACGGGCTGGTGCGGAGGTACAGGGAGGCTGGACGGGACCCTCCTCGGATCCTGTACGTGAACCGGGACTGCTGCGGCACGGGCGGCGCACCTTGCAAAGTAAGGGCTTGAAGTGTGTGTGTGAGAAAGAGAGAGAGTGTCGGTGCCTGCATACACGTGTCATGTTTTCCTTCTCCAATGCATCTTCCTTTCCTTCTGCAGGTGGCGGCCATGCTTGCGGACTGGGAACAGCTGGTGGTGCGCCTGGATGTGTGGCACCTCATGCGCCGCTTGGCTAGAGGCATCACCACCGACAGCCACCAGCTTTTTGCCACCTTCATGGCCCGCTTGTCCTTCGCCATGTTTGAGTGGGACGGCGGGGACGTGGCCCGCCTGGTGGAGGCCAAGCAGTTGGAGCAGGGGAGGGACGCCAGGGTGACACCCACGCCCAGGGAGCTGGCCCGCCACTGCCGCCGTCGGACCAGGGGAGCCCGAGTGACGGAGCAGCTCATCCAGGAGCTGCTGGACTCCTTCTGGGACCTGACGGACACTAGGGGGGTCCCGCTTCTTGACCGCGGCAGGATGGAGGACATCTGGAGGACGCAGCGTCGCCACCTGGCTTGCATCCAGGATCCGGAGGGGGTGAGCCTGTACGCGAAAGTGGGGGAAGTCACCAGAGCGGGGGTCAAGCTTCCCGTTTTTCGCTGCGCCAGAGGCTCCAGCTCCCTGGAGTCGTTCCACCTCCACCAGTGCCGTTTCATCCCAGGTGAGACGCGTCATGAAATGCATCTTTCATCTCTCACGCTCTTTGCGTCCGTCCTCCTCTAACTTCTTTCTCCCCTCCCTCCCTCGCAGGCACGAGCGCCAGCGCCCTCCACTTCCAGGTGTACCTGCTGGAGGGACTGGTGAGGTGGAACGAGAACCGAGGCAGGGCCTCGGTGCAGCCAGTCCGCCGGACGACGCTGCGCTGCTACAGTGCCGCGTTTCAGCACGGCTTCAACCAGCTGACCCAGGAGTTCCTGGGTCAGACGCTGATTGAAAATTACACCCCGCCCGGGGAGTACACAGGTATACTGTCAGGGAGGAGCGCTCACTCACACGCACGCACGCGCCTATTTAACATTTGAGGTCATGGCCTGTCTTTCCTCCCTTCAGGGGAACTCATCGGGGTGGAGTACCTGTTCTCCCAGACGGGCGCCGTGCTGATTAAAACCGGCCAGGATCCAGACACTCCAGACCAGCTGGACCAGGCGGAACAGGGGCCCGAGATGCCTGACGAGGGCTACCAAGAGGAGGAGGAGGAGAGTCTGGCGGACATCGGCTTCTTCTCTGCCACTCACTTGTTTGATCTGCTGCCGCCGCCACAACAGCCTCAGCCTGGCGCACCCCTGCCCGCTGCCGCTGCCTCCTCCTCCACCACCATCACATCTGCTGCTGCATCAAGCTCCACCTCGCAGGCTCCATCACCCCCCTCCTCCTCCTCTTCCACCGCTCCATCGGCCTCCACCTCTCAGGCGCCATCGCCCTCCGACTCTCAGGCTCCAACGACATCTGCTGCCGCCTCCACCTCCACCTCCTCGCATCCTGTACCCAGCAGCACAGCCTTCTACAGGAGGCTGCGCGAGGAGCAGTCACGACGGGACCAGGAAGAAGGTGCTCTCTTCCTCAAAAAGCCCAGGAAGTCCCCTTCGCGGTTCCTGTGCTCGCGCTGTGGCCAGCCGAAAACTAAAGAGTACGGCCACAGCCGCTATGGAGGAGAGCACTTCTGTTCTCAGGCTGAGGGTCGCACCGTGGAGGACTGGCTAGCGGAGAAGAGGAGCAAGGACCCCAAAAAGGTGCGTTGGTCAATTTCCCCTACAAAAAAATAAATAAATTGTATTCTTCTTCTTCCTCTTGTTTTGTTGGTCATTGCCAACACTTTTGTTCTCGTTGCCGTCGTCATCATCTGCAGAAGTAACGCGGCCGGTCCCGCTCTGCCTCCCACATCTGATCCATCGAAACCTGCTGCCGGGACCCCCAAGATCCAGATGACAGGTACTTAACTTACTTACTCACTTACAGTGTCTAAACCTTGTCGGTCTGCGTGATCTTTGACAGCCACTGACAACTGTAGTGTCTGTCTAGCTGGTTTCACGCTTGTGCGGCTCTTTGACTCCGTGATGGTGGCTCCCCTCCCTGCAACCACTCAGCATTGGCACTTTAAGTAGATCACCCGACGTCCAGACTGGACACTTATCTGGGAATGTCTTTGTCTCTGACGACACCTTTTTCTTCCAGGAGATGGTGGCCGTTCACGCGTTTGCCTTCCTCCTGCCCCGCCGAAGGACTGGCCCCTGCTGTGCTGCCTGCGGAGCTGAGAGAACAATGGGGAGGATCCACAGGAGGGAGGCCAATGATCGTTCAAAGGTGAGCAGGCTGACCAGCCTAGACTTAAGTCTTTTAAAAACAGCCTGAACCACCTCTGCTCTGTCCGTTAGCCTTCCTGATGGAGCCTAGGAATCGTTTGTTTGAGGCCAAACACCTGGAGGAGCAGGAGCAGGAGGAGGAGGAGGACGACTCTGATTGAGGTGTGTACAGCAGCTTGAATGTTTTTTTTTTTTTTCCCTTTTAAAGGGACTAGACAGTATGGGTGCAGTACACGGCCGGGTGCGTGTGTCGCTCTGTGCGGAATATTATTTATAGTCGTGTCTTTAGCAGGGTTCACCTCCTCTGATGTATGGAGCCAGCCAGGGACGGAAGAGGAAGGAGACGCCACAAGCGGTAGCAGGCAGCAGCTTCCCAAGAGCTGTAAGCGGCGACGGCCGCAACCTTCAGCCTCCTCCTCCTCCTCCGCATCCAGCCAGCTGCTGCTGAACCTTGCTGCATGGCCCCCCCTACCCCATCCCACCCCCTCCTCCTCCTCCTCCTCGTCCGCCAGGCTCCCCACCCGGGTGACCCTACAAAGGAGGAAGAAGAAGGAGGAGAAGGACATGGAGCTCCTCGCCCAGACCGACCAAGCCATGGCTCCGGGGAAACCCTGCTACTTCTGCGGGCAACACCAGCACCTGGAATCAGACCACGCCTTCTACCGGGGCGCTTCTTCTGCCCAATGGAGGACAAGGGGAAGAGGACTTCCGAGCGGTGGCTGCGACAACAGTGGGAGAGCCACTTGCTGTCTGTCCCCAGAACCACCTCATGGCGTATCAGGAAGCAGGTCGCTGAGGAGCAGGAGGAGGGTCGGCGAGTCCCCGCCCGTCAGTCCCACAAGCCTCACAAGATCCACATCTGCCAGCTCTGTGGCCTGCTGATGACCAAAGACTACGGGCACAGTTTTTTCAGCGGTCTTACGAGCGATGGCGGCAAAACCACAGAGAGATTCTGTGCCATGCCGCAGGGACTGCACCCTGACCTCTGGCTGGCGAGGAAAAGAGCCGGCCAGAGAGAGATCAGCTGAGGTTTTTGAAAATAAAATATATCGGTATTGCAAAGCCCTGGTGTTGTGTTTTTCTTGCTTGTCATACTTTGATAGTTCCTTTTTATTTATTTATAACAAACATTTATAACATAAATCTACATCTGTATTATATATATATTAAACATGTGGACGGATGGATAGATAGTTGATAAACCGCGAAGAACAGCGCTTCCCTCGGTCTACACGACAAATAACAGCGCCTCCTAGCCGGTGCGTGGGTAATTTGAATAACGGCGCTCCCGTTGGTCCTTTGCCGGCGGGGCGAGTGGCCAATTGGGAGGCCGGCTGGAGCGTATCGTTCCACATGAACCAGCGGAGTCTTGTGTAGTGGTAAGAGTCCAGTGCTGTCTTCATCATGTCCACATGGTGATTATTGAGACTTCACTGTTTTTTGTTATTATTGGATCTTCTCTGTCTGTGCCAGGTACAGCGAGCGCTGTAAATTGGCTGAGACACAAGCCGTCGTGGTAAATGTGACAGGGTTCAGTGCAGAAAGAAAAGCAGCAGAGCCTCTACCTTCTGCCATGGCTCTGCTGCAGGACCCATCGCTGCCCCACCAGCCTCTGGAAACACAGCACCCAGAGGACATGTCTGGTCGGGCAGACACTCACCGTGGGCCCCTGGCACCCCAAGTGTTTCATGCCCTCGAGGCCAGTGCCACTTCTACTGCAGCAGCCGCCACCTCAGCCTCCTCCACCACCACCCCATCTGCTGCTGCATCAAGCTCCACCTCTCAGAACCCATCGCCCCACTCCTCCTCCTCCTCTTCCACCGTTCCATTGGCCTCCACTTCTCGGGCTCATTCAGCCTCCACCTCTCAGGCTCCATCTGCATCTGCTGCTTCCTCTGCACTGTCCACCTCCACCTCCTCACAAGCTGTACCCCGCAGCACATTCTTCTTCAGGAGGCTGCACAAACAGCAGGACCGACGGACCTGGGAACAATGTGCTCTCTTCTTCAAAAAGCCCAGGAAGGCCACTGCGCACTTCCTGGGCTTGCGCTGTCGTCGGCCAAAGACACAGGGTATTGCCACAGCCGCTACAGAGGAGAGCACTTCTGTTCTCGGACTGAGGGTTGCTCTGTGGAGGACTGGCTGGCAGAGAAGAGGAGCAAAGACCCCGAAAGTTTGAGTTGGTCAATTTACTCAACAAAAAAGACATTGTAGTATTGTTGGTTTTTTTTTATTTAATTGTCAACAGTTTGGTTGTTGTCTTCATCATCATCATCTGCAGAAGTAACGTGGCCGGTCCCACTCTGCCTCCCACCTCCATCAACCTCTGCTGCCGGGACCCCATCAACCGAGCTGACAGCTACTTCCTTACAGTGTGTGACAGTTTCAGTCTGATCTTTGACAGCACTGACAGCTAGTGGCTGTCAAGCAGGTTTGACGCTTGTGCAACCCTTTGGCTCCGTGAAGGTGCTCCACACCCTGTCTTCCTTCCTCCCTGTCTTCCTGCAAACACTCAGTATTCACTCTTTGAGTTCATCACCCAACAACCTGACCGGCACTTTCCTAGGAATGTCTTTGTCTCGAACGACACCTTTTCTTCCAGGAGATGGCAGTTGCCCCGCCGAACGACTGGCCCCCGCTGTGCTGCCTGCAGAGGTAAGTGAACAATCAGGAAGATCCATGGGAGGGTTTCGGAGGACAATGATTGGTCAAAGGTCAGCAGGTTGACCTTTGCTTTCTTCATTCACCTTCAGGATGGAGCAGAGACTGTGTTTCTCCAAGACTAAACACTTGAAGCAGCAGGAGAACTCTGATCAAGGTGTGTGCAGCAGCTTGAAAATGTTTCACTCTACAGGGATGTCAGGCACATGTATGGATGTAGTATATCGCAGGGTGGCTCAGTGGCAAAATAAGATTAATATTAAAACAGCGATTGTGTTCCTTTGGCACATTTCATTTCTTTTGGTCAGAGCCAGCCAGGCTCAAGACAGGAGAGGAAGAAGATGCCACAAGCAGCAGCAGCAGAGGCAAAAGCAGCAACAGCTACAAACTGCCACTTCCTCCTGATCCGCCAGAGTCCCCAGCAGAATGACTGTGTACAGGAGGAGGAAGAACGAGGAGAAGGACAGGGACCTCCTGGCTGAGCCAGGTGTCAAGGGAACCCCTTCTACATCTATGGGGAACCCCAGCACAGAGACTTTAGTCACACCTTCTACAGGGGACACTCCTTCCCCCCCACAGTGGACAGAGAACACACCGCTCAGCAGTGGCTGTGCAGTGGGAGAACCACGTGCAGTCCATCCCCAGAATGATGCTCCGGCGGATGAAGAAGCTGGCTGACATGGAGGAGGAGGGTCAAGAAGTCCCTGCTGCCACCTGTAATCCCCACAAACTCCATGTCTGCAGGGACTATGAACTGCCACAGACAAAAGACCACGGCCACACTGTTTTTAAAAGTCATGCGTGGCAGCGGCGGCACCACCGATAGATTCTGTGCCCTCACCAGAGCAGTGTTGCCAACTTGGCGACTTTCTCGCTAAATCTGGCGACTTTCCAACTCTCCACGGCGACTTTTTATGTCAAAAGCGACTAGCGACAAATCTAGCGACTATTCCTGGTGTTTTTGGAGACTTTTCTGACATTTGGAGACTTCCGTGAAAGCACATATCTTTGTTCTGCAATTCATTTTCTCAGCGAGCAGTGGGCTCTTCCTGCTCCGCCCGAAAGCAGTCACACACAGGCGATCACCGCCTCTAGTGGTGCGGCAGTTGGCAGCTGCAGTCAGGAGTGGAGCAGAGACCCTCACCTATAGACATAATAAAGAGCCCTCACCCTTCTGCGTCCAGGCAGCAAATGAATCGCACATGTGCAAAGCCGCCGCTGAAGAGTGGGATCGGATAGCGGGATGTTAAATAAATGTGAAGGTTCACTCATTGCATTCGTTGTCACCAAATCATTGCATTATACAGTATTATATATGCATATTTTATAAACGTATAATAAAACATATTTAGTTTTTTTTTAAAACACTTTTTGTCTACTCTCTTACAGCATCCATTGCGATCACGTGCACATTAGGCAAATTAGGTGACGGCATCGTTTGGCGACTTCTAGCGACTTTTCGGACAGCCAAAAGCGACTTTCCTTACTGAGGAGTTGGCAACACTGCGCCAGAGGACAACACCCTGACCCCGGGCCGGCTCAGAAAATAGCCGACCAGGGGAGGAAGTGAACTTTTTTATGTGTGTTATTGGATTTTGTTTGTATTTGAATCCATTTACTTTAAATAAATATATCACTATTTCAAAGCCCTGGTGTTGTTTCTTTCTTTTTTGCTTGCTCACTTGTGATATTTTTTAACACATTGAACATCTCCATGAATGCATGGATTTGCAATTTAAAAAGGGCTGGTGTCGCCGACCTGCCGCTGCGCCCCATCAAAAAAATGGGCCCCTTCTGAAACGCTACCTGTGTTTTAAATTTCTACTTCCTGTTGTTCTAAATTTGAAACAGCCAATCAGAGGCCTCCCTCCAAACTGGCATGTTTTGATTGGTCAAGCGTATTTAGACATCTTCGGGTGCCCTCGGCTTCGTCCGTCAGTTTCCTTCTGAGAGAGTAAGGTCACCCTGCTCCGCTCCTCCTGGTACAAAGTCTTCGTATCACTGAATCCAGAATTCTGAATGCAGAATGTGTCTTATATCACTGATATGTGTTGGTTCTCTTTTATGTTTTCCACTCCTGGTGGCAGACTTTGTACATTGAAATGAATGAAAGCTCATATCAAGTCCATGAAAAACGTCATACTTTGCTCAAGTAACACCGTAAATTTAGTCATGTGTCGTATCCTGAACATTTAGTCAGTGTTTGTGGTGAGACTTAAGGGTTGGTTTCGAGTTGACGATTGTTACGTTGTGTTAACGCACTCGATGTCTGCCGCCTCAAAGTTTCTACCTCTAAGTATTTTACAATTTGATTAATACGTGCACTTTATTATATACTGTGTGTGTACTGTGTAGGAGCACATATATTACAATAATTCTTGGTGTGTTTTGGAGGCTTGAATTGAAGGTATTTGACGTCTTTGATGTGAGCGAGATACCACGCCAGCCGACACTCCATCTGGAAACCCCCCCCGTCTTGCTGGCCAGCTTGGCGATGGAGGACAGCCTGCAACCCCTGCCTCTGGTGCACAAGTACAGATTCATTGTTGATGTGTGTGCGCATGTCAACAGCTGAAACTAGTGTTGTCGTACTCGAGACCGGTCTTAGTCTCAAGATCATTTTTTGAGGGTCTTGGTCTCGTCTCGGAATCGAAGGCATTTTCACTTGGTCTTGTCTCGGAGTGAGCGGACTTGGGTTTTTGAACGAGACCGGTCGAGACCACCACTGATAGGCTCATTTGTAGGTGCCTTACTGATAAGAGTGAAAAAGGACCCTCTCAAAAACAGCTAATAACTTCACATCATCGGTAGTAATGATTCTCCCCCAGCTGCAGCTGCTAAGTTACCTGCCCAGTGTCACACAGTCTGAGTGACTGACACACCCCCTCCATACAGAGAGAGGATGGAGGACAGGAGGAGAGGCTGCATTCATGCATAAAGACAGATAAGCTAACGGTCACCATACAGTTACACTGGGAAAGTTTATATCAGAAGTCTTCGTAAATTTCAACACCCTAACTAGAGCATCCTCTGCCCAGAAAGTGCAGATCTACAGTCCCCAAGGCAGCAAGCAGTCAGTGATGCCATTGTTAAAGATCTGATAATTGGGTGTTGCCTGCCACTGTCCCTTGTGGAAAATGAACATTTTCGACACTTTCTTGAGACTGTGGATAACAAGTACACACCAGTCTCAAGAAGAACAATTCCTGAGAAACATAGACCAGTTCTGGTAAAGCAAGTTAAGGAGACTGTTTGAACAATCAACAGTGTCCTTAACTACCGACATCTGGTCTGATCGCAGGCTGCGCTGCTTCCTTGGAGTAACAGCTCATTTGTGCAACGAGTCAAAGGAGTGCTATGCCCTTGAATCCTACTTGCTGGACTGGAGACATTTCCCAGGCAAACATAGTGGAGAGCGAATTTCCTCTGCCTTTGAGGAGATGACAAGAATATGGTATCTGTCAGAAGATAAGTTGTATTGTCAATGACAGTGCTGCCCACATGAAGTGTGCTTTTAAAGTTTGCATGCCACAACAGCTTAGGCCAGGATTCAAGCATCAGAATCCAGTTAAGCAAACACTTTGATGCCATACGGGACAGTGACACTGAAAATGCACTTGTCTTCTGGTACAAAAACCGTGACAGATTCCCACAAGTCCACAACTTGGCACTGAAGGAGCTGTCAGTTCCTGCATCCTCTGCACCAGTTGAGAGGGTTTTCAGTAGAGGAGGCATCATAATGAGACCCCACCGTGCACGTTTAGGTCACAGAATGCTGCAGTGTCTCAGGTTTCTGAAATGCAACCAAGCTCTTCTTTAAGTCTTAATTTTCATGGAAAGAAATGGGACTGAGGTCTTCAGCAACAAGCCCTGTATGAGTTGACTCTCATTTTTGAGCTCAGACTTTTAGGGGTGTTTTGTTACCACATTTTGTTCAGGCTTGGCATGACATCATTTTCAGTGAAATTGTTCCTGATGAGTTAATTTTGTAATTTCATGAAGGAAGCAGTTGTTATGAGGCCCCTGGATGTTAGGGCTCTGTCTTCAGTCCAGAGAAAGACCTATGTTCAGGAATGTTGACAAAAATACCTCACTGAAGTGTCAGTTTTCTTCACACAATTCATTGAACTTAGGCCTTGTTCTTTAATTATTTTCAATCTTTCTCTCTCAAATGAAATGTTTATCGTGACCTCTTCTCCCATACAGGTGCTGCGCTGATGCGTACAGGCCAGGACCCTGACACACTGGTTGAGATGAATGAGGGGGAACAGGTGGAAGTACCTGCCGACGAGGGCTACCGGGAGGAGGAAGAGGACGAGGAAGACAACAATGAAGACACTCTTGGGGACATGACATCTGCAGACCACATTGTGGCTCTGTTGCTGCAGGGCTGAAGATGTAAGCTGCCCATCCATGATTGTATCGCGAAAGTGTAAGTTTGAAAACCTGAACAATTGCTTGCTCTGTGTGTTGCAGGATATCTTGGGGCCACAAATGCACCTGACTGTGAGTGTGAATGGTTGTGTGTCTCTATGTGTTGGCCCTGTGATGGACTGGTGACCCGTCCAGGGTGAACCCTGCCTCTCGCTGGAAAGCCACTGGGATAGACTCCACCCCCCAGGACCCTTATCAGGAATAAGTGGAAGAAAATGGATGGATGAATGGTTCTCTGATTCCATCTTCTGGACAGAAGTTGTAAATGCATCTCCGTCACAGGTCATCTGACTCTCCATTGATTCAACAGGTCTTGATTGATAAAACTGCACCTGTGGTCTAAATCTGCATGACACTCTTTCAGTATTGTTATATATTAGCTAGGAAAAAGACAAAGACACCCACAAAAGGGAAGGAGGGAACGGGGACATCATGGAAAAAGACTGGGATCCTGACAGTTGTTGACTACATCAGAATAATGACAGTGAATCGTTGCATTAAACAGATGAAGGAGAGGTCAGGAGGTTGAGTGGAAGTGTTGCTGGATGGCTGAGCCATTTTCCTTGAAGCTTAAACCTTTAAATCTACTCAGTTCATATTTGAGGAAGTACTCTTTCATAACAAATGCAGTATTTCTGTAGTACTCTGTTGTTCCATACCTTTCTCTGTCACTGCAGCTCTCCTCATGAATTCAGAGGAAAAGAACCGTCTAAAGGGCATCACAGACAGAAAATATATGAAAACAATGATGACTACTAGGGATTTAGCATTTAGTTCATTTTTAAAACTTTTTGTAGAAAACAACTGTAAATTAACCAGGAGTTATTGGTGATGTGCTCCACAGTTTCCAAGCACAAATGGCCTCTTGCTTGTTGGACTTAGAATTTCCACACAATTTAGACATCAAAAGTCAAATAATGTTTTGGATTTGTTTTGTTTATTTTTTACTGGGAAAAACTTCAAATTGTGATGATGTGTCTAGCTCAGAAATTTAAAATCTTAAAAACAAGTCAGTTCATAAAAGTCTCCATCTCGCTGCATTCTTTTCCAGCCATTGTCAAGATCTTTGACTGATTGTTGTTCTAACTGTCGTACGGGTAACCCACCTCTGTCCCTGCAGCAGTCTCAGTCCACAATGATGGCATCAGGCTGTGGCTCTCCAGCATCCCTGGACCGTAGACAAAGCCTTGGCCCAGGTTCAGTGGAGGGTACGGCCACAACAACCACATTCACACACGTAGAAGGTTGAAATTCAAAAATCAATCTTCATGTCAGCACAGACCAACTTTTTTTTTATCTTCTCACAAACACAAACTCTGTGTGTGTGTGTGTGTGTTTTGACTGAGTAGTGAAGAAGACGACTTCTTGACTCCATTTTTGTTGTCACTCTTCTATTAATTTTCAGTTTCTCTCGTAAAGATGAATAAGCTTTGACATGTTTATGTTATGGAACATGGTGGATGAAGGTAAACCCAGAAGCGGACTCAGAATAGGAGGGTGTACAAAGGAGGTTTATTGCTGAGACAGGTGGAGAACTGTGACTTGAGGCTGTATGAGTTGAGGTAGGCGGCTTGTGCCAGAGACCAGAGACTTGAGACCGGACACTGAGAACTTACGTCTAGTGACAAGACTGTGACACATCCAAACTTGACGACAGCACGTACTGAAAACAGCGAACAACTAAAAACTAACAGCAACAAGCAACAACAATGACCCAACACCAAACACGGGAAAACACAGACGTTAAATACAAGGAGGTAAACGGGGCACAGGTTGTGCAGTCAACCAGGTGAGACACATAAGGTAATCACAGGAGGGAGGACAGGAAGACAGCACATGACTACAAAATAAAACAGGAACTGACTTAACTAAAACCAGAGACACAAGGCAGGGATCGTGACAGTTTCCTTCTCTTGTATGTCAACAACTTTGGTCTTTAAACTCCTGACAAACTCACCACGTCACACATTTTGTGAATTCAGGACGTAAATAATAACATCATCATGTTTCAGGTTAGGTGGTGTCATGGCTCTGAGGTCGAGTGGCCTTCGAGCAACCGAATGGTCGCAGGTTCAACCCTCACTTCTTCCCTTGAACATGTTGAAGTGTCCCTGAGGAAGATACTGAGCAGTGTGAAGCACCTGCTCCTGCTGATGTCAGCAACAAACAAGGCAAGAGGATCAGGAGGAGGGATGAGCTGGACGCTCAGGTGAAACCAGTATCCAGTAGGGACTCAGCAGTCATGGAGAGACCGAGTAATGAACAAAGAACAATGAGTCATTGTCTGTGCTCAGGGAACAACATGACAACAGTATTTCTACAGAGGAGGGAAAGTCCTGGGCAGCCGACCAGTCACACACAAATACTTTGATATGCAACAGACTGGTTTCTCTTCTGGTAGTTTGTTATCAACTGTTGTCACATTTAGGGATCAATTTAGCTGACAAGATGAAGGCTCCAAAGGACCAGCTGGAGATGCCAAGGATTGAACCCAGGGCCTCATGCATGCAAAGCATGCGCTCTACCACTGAGCTACATCCCCTCTGGTAGAGTTCCTAAAATAATCTACAGATGCTAATATCAATTATTAATATTGATTGACAGCTCTAAACTGACCCTTCCTCACTATACAGTTGCAATCTGAGAGCTGGAATATTTAGAAATCCACAGATGCTCATAACAACTGGTTATACAGTATACAGTATGCAGTATACAGTAGAGAAGACTGTAGAAAGTAGCAGGTCCTCAGAGTACTAGAATAGTTGTACAGTGTTGACTGCTGGAAAATATTCATGATGTTCCTGTGTTTGTGCTGCTTTTCATCATTGAGACAACACACAACAGTCCTCCACAAACATTCACCAGACTGTTTCACTGAGGGTCTCAGGACCCTCATCCACTGTGGCCCAAGGGAGTGTGTCATTCAAGGAAGCAGCAGGTCCTCATCCGCCCCGGTCCACCCGACTGTGTCCCCTGAGACAGAAGACAGCTCACTTCTGGCAGAGGCAGTTAGTTTGAGGACCGTTGCTGATGTCATCAACTGATGTCGCCATCACAAAAGGTGACAGACAGGATGGTCATGGACATAAAACAGAGGCCTAAGAATGAGAAAGAATGGTTGTCCTGACTGAAGTTTAGCTTGAGCTTTTTAATTTTTTACTAAAGGAAGTCTTTTTTACAAGTAAGGGCAGGTGAACTTTCCACAAATATTCAAAATTAACTTTGACAACCAAAACATGAACCAAGACAACAAAATAGTGAATTTAGGACAGTAAAAATGAGATGAGATTAACAATCCTAGCAAAATAAGAACCTGATAAGAACATAATTTACTCTGTTGTAACTGGCAGGTGGCAGCATGGTGGTGCAGAGGTTTGCACTGTTGCCTCAACGCAAGAAGGTTCTGGGTTTGAGCCCCGGCTCCTGCTTTGTTCGACACTACTAAGTCACTGACTCCTGCAAGGAAAACTCTATAATCCTCCTCAGTGTATGTTAGTATTCCTCCAACCCTCCACCCATAATTTCAGATCTATCTATCTGTTCACTGATGTAGGAACTGAAAAACTTAGAGCTCAGATCCTTGGTTCCTTCCTCCACTGAGCAGAACAAACACAGAACAGAGAGCAGTTCCTCCTCCAGTTCTCAGAAAGTCTGAGGGCACCAAAAGAAAGGAGGGAAATGCAATCAATGCTGAATTCATTTACATTTCTATTATTTGATCAAAGATAGAACTTAATAAGCTGCCATCAACCTTGATGACCAACTCCTTCACTGTGTGGTTCAAAGTCAGTGGTTTCATCAGAGCTGTGAACTGAGCCTGTGTTCATTCACATATCAGTAGCAGGCTGACACTTCATCACACCAGTGGACAAACGTCAGCGTTCATCACACAGCAGCTCCTCTGATCAACAACAGAAGGAGCTCAAGTCTTCTGGAGGATGAGGACATCAGTCCCTCTACCTCTCACATGCTGAGCCAGCGCTCTACCATTTGAGCTGATTCTCTTTAATGTTGCACACCTGATAAAGAAGCTTCACCTTCAGGCTGCTGAGAGTTCAACAACTGAAACATTTCAAGAATTCCCTGGTCTTGTTAGAATGATTTGAGGGAAGAAAACCTTGAAACATGATGATGTCACTATTATGGCTATCATGCATAGAAACCTTTTTTTTTTTCTTCTGGGGTTTTGAGAGGTTCCGGTTAATGAATCAAAATTGAACCTGGACAAAAATGGAGGGTCACAGGGTCACGTGTTTTGTGTTCTCAGCAGATTTAATCTATACAGTGTGTGACATGTGGTGTGTTTGTCAGGAGTTTAAAGACCAAAGTTGTTGACATACAAGAGAAGTAAACATGTCAAAGCTGGTTCATTTTAATGAGTGAAACTGAAAATTAATAGAAGAGTGACAACAAAAATGGAGTCAAGAAGTTGTCTTCTTCACTACTCAGTCAAAACACACAGACACACACACAGAGTTTGTCTTCGTGGGAAATTAAAAAAAAAAAGTTGGTCTGTGCTGACACAAAGATTAATTGTTGCATTTCAATCTTCTACAAATGTGTGTGTGAATGTGGTTCTTGTGGCCGAGTGGTGAAGGCGATGGACTAGAAATTTGTTGGGGTCTCCCTGCTCAGGTTGGAGTCCTGCCAACAACGTTAAACTGTTGAAAATTTCAAATTGACCCATTTTTCCACCACACTGTCCTTCATCACAGCATTTAACATCAGGACTGCTCCCAGATCATCTCCATGACCTCATCCCTGCACCAGAGTACCGCCCAAGTTCATCAAGGATGGCCAACATGAGCAGGTCTAGATTCACCTCCATCTTTGGAGGTTGTTGAATTTCCTCCTGAGGACCGTCAGGCTGTTTCCTTACTTTGCTGTGACACAACAGCAGACAGCAACAAGGACTGCTGGAGTGAACATGGTAAAATCACCATCTGGAGTCTGGACAAATATGCTGACGTGATCTTTGATGAGTTTAGAATCAGTCAGAGATCAAAGACTGAAGCAGGAGATCTATGCTCAGAACCCAGAGATCAAAGACAGAATTCAGAGATCAAAGACTCCTGGAGCTTTGCCTTCTCTGTCTTTGGACCTGGATGTTACTGAATGTTTTACTCCAACAGTAACTTGTGCCACATTGGACAGAGAAAATATAAAAATAAAAAGAACAAAATGAAAATCTCTAGAGGACTCAAGCCAGCATAGTCAAAGAAATTCCATTTTAGATTCACACACTTCTTCACACTGTCCACTACTGGTGTGTGTGAGTGTGCCTGGAGCCTTCAAACAGCCCTCCTCCTTCACCTCCCCAGGCTCCTTCAACTGTGCCTGAGCTGACCCTTGCTGGTTGCTGACCCCTGCTGGTGGCTGACCCTTACTGACCCTTGCTGGTTGCCGACCCTCGGTGGTTGCTGACCCTTGCTGGTGGCTGCCGAGCCTCAATGAAGTAGCTGCTGTGGTTGTAGCAGTTAACAGCACATTAAACAAATGCACGTTTGACCTCAGTTATATACAATATTTTCAGATAAAAGTTATATGGCAAGGCAAGGCAATTTTATTTGTAGAGCCCGTTTTCACCACCAGTTTGTCTCAAAGGGCTTCACATGGCATCATAACAACATCCTCTGCCCTTAGACCCTCACATCGACTGAGGAAAAACTCCATAGAAAACCCTTTTAACAGGGAAAAATCTGAGAAACCTCAGGGTGAGGAGGGGAGGAGGATCCCTCACCCAGGACGGACAGACGTGCAGTAGATGTTGTTACAGACAAGAAAAGAGTTTACAATACAAAATGTGGGAAACATGGAAATGTTAATAACAGTTGAAGAAGGAAGCTTCTGGAAGGGGAGGCAGGGAGAGCAAGCCAGCTTGATGGGGGACTGGATGGCAGACTGGTTCATGGAAGGGGAGCACAGGCCGGGAATAAAAGGGTGAGGGGGGGGGGGGGGGCGAAGCAGGCGGCGGTCGGAGCTTGGAAAGGTGTTTGTTTTATTTTTATATATATATGCATTTATATATATATATATGTGTATATATGTATGTGTGTATATATATATATATATACACACATACATATATATATATATATATATATATATATATATATATATATATATATATACATACATAAATATATACACACACACACACAAAAGCAAGCACCATGTATTATAAAACTAAACGACAGATGCACAACTTTACTAGCTTCAACCTGGGTAACAAAGATAGGTGTTGTTACCCCTGGGTGGAGCATGAGGGCTCCCTCAGCAGTGAGGTTTTTGCCAATCTGCAGTGCAAACACTTTGAGTCGGCCCTAGGGGCCAACCCAGATATTTAAAAAAATCATAGTCTGGAGTGATGGCTGCGGCGATCAAACCGGCGTACATAGATCTGGCCATGAAGCATGGTGTCACCATAGAACAAAGGTTTCTGGTTGCAGGACACACACCAATGGAGTGTGACTCCATGCATAGCCTCATTGAACATGACTACATTGACATCTTCCAGACTGCACGTCTGCAACCATCCCCACACAAGGCCACCCAGCTATTCCACAATGACTTCATGAAGTTATCTGGGGCCTCTGTCACCGACATTCAACCAGAAATAAAAGTTGGCGACCCCACAGTCCATGACCTTCTGGCTCTCAAGTACCTGGCAGATGGTCGAATCTGGTAAAAGTTGGATTTTGAGTCTGACTGGGAGGACCTGCCTCCGCGACTCAGCATCCCCAAAGAACCGTTCCACTGGGTCCCACTCTTTCTTGCCCAACTGCAAATTACTCTCAGGAAATTCAAAGACTTGCAGGCAATGAAACCAGGAGTACCAAGAGTGGCCCACCAGTACTAAGACAACCTCCCTCATCGGTAGGCAGTGTGAAAACAAGTCCACACAGCACCTGAGCGGGACTTTGGTTAAGGTTAGACAAGCGCAACAACCTGGTTAAGGTTAGACATTTAACACAACTTGCTTAAAGTTACAAAAGTAACACAACTTGGTTATGTTTAGGAGAGTAAACTAACATCAGTTATTTTATCGTTGTATTTATATGGAAGAGAAAAATTGCCTCAGTCAAGACATATTCTGCCTAAGTCACTTTTATTTGTTATGCAATCAATGTTGTGTGTCACTTTTTTTGGAAACTTGTTGACACATCTGGTTGAACTTTCTGTTACAGTATCAATGAATAATACCAATGTGCTTGCTCAAAAAAGTGCTTTTTCTTGTTTTCTGAAAACGTTCAAATATGACTTGGGCAACTATGCTATTAGGCGAATGATATCTATATAGACTGTACAAGTGCATGAGAGATGCTCACCTTAAGCTAAACATTTAGCCGTGCATATGCTAACTACACTGATTAGCTGCTAAGCTTGGCTAAGAGTCAGATACAACAATTAATGAAATAAAATTCATAAATAAAACCAGTAATTATTGACAAGATGAGAACGCATTACAGGATATCTTGTTGGCTGACACTCAAAAAGTAATTACAACAAAAACGCTGTCTTAAAGTATTTCAACTTCATTTAAATTTGCCATGTTCTGCTATGACTGAAGTTCAATGGGAAGGTCCCATTTAGCTCAATATGTTCCTATCATTCTAAGTCAGTGTGAATGAATAGGATAACATTCTGGGTTTTAATGGAAACTTTCACATAGACTTTGTGTTTATTCACTTAGTGGAATAAAGCAACACAACACATAGCCTGGAAAACTTTACTGCCACAAATAACTTCAAACTTTCTGCACTGAGGAGGACTGAGGAGAGCCATGTATTCTGCCTTTCACATCTGTTAACAGGCCTTTAATGTGATTGTCAAACTTGGGAGGGAAGTGCTTGTTTCTCCAGGAGGAAACGCGCCAACCTTGAAGTCTGGGGTCTAAGGGGTGTGAGGGCAGTCATCACTGAATGACTGAGGTGACTGAAGAACACTGGATTCATTCTGCATTGATTGGTCTTTGATGATAACTGACCAGAATGACAAGGCTGCTGAAGATGACAGGCTGAGATGACGGGTTTCACTTTGACTCGGTTTATAAAGACCCTTATAACCACGACCCTCAGTAAACCAAAGGAGTTTAACTAACATCCATCCAGGAGGACAAAGAAGGAAAAGCTCCGAAGAAGAACCTCTTGAGAAACTCTATAAAGAGGGTATAGACATGGAGAAAAGTCACCAAGAACATTTTAGAAGAACGTTCTATCGGGAAATTGAGGCGTACAGGAGGAAAGCTTTCATGATGGAGGAGGCCAAGATGGAGAAAAAGAGAGGAGCCTTTTCAAAAGAATTTGAAGAAAAAAACAAGACCGTCAAGAACCTAAAGATTATGAAAAAGGAGATGTTTATGATGGCGCGGACCTATCTTACAGAAGGCGCAGCAATCAAAGAGGCACTGGACGCTTTCGAACGGGAGCACGAAGATATTGCTGAAAAACACAGAAAGGAAGAGTGCAGGAGGAGAGCTTTCATGGTGGAGAAGGCCAAGATGGCAAGCAAGAGGGCAGCCTTTTTGAAGCAAGTTGAAGCATACAAAAAGACAGTGGAGAAGCACGAGACCCTAAAATATGAGATGGTGATGATGAGGAAGGCCCATCTTAGAGCAAGGGAAGAAATTACAAAGGAACCTGAGGCTTTGAAACTGGAACAAGAGGGCCGACATACCCCACAAATGGAGGCAATGGAATATCAAGCCTCAAATGAAGACAAGGAAGAACAGGAAAGCAAAGCCTTCAATAATGACAGCGCAAAGGGAGATGAAGCCCTCAACAAAAACAGGGAAAAGAAGGAACATGAAGCCTTCAGTTTACAAGTGAGAAAGGAACTTGATGCCCTCAAGAAAAATGTGGCAAATGAACGTAAAGCCTTCAACAACAAAATAACAAAGGAGCGTGACAGCTTTGATAGAAACATGTTGAAGGCACAAAAAACCCTCAGTAAAGACCTGGAAAAGAAAGAACAAAACTTCAAGAAAGACATGGAAAAGGAACACCAAGCCTTCCATAAAAAGAGGGCGAAGACACTCAGCACATTCAGTAAAGACACTGAAAAGGAACATCAAGCCTTCAAAAAAGAAATGTCGGACAAATTAAAATCCTTCAGAAAAGATATGGAAAGTAAACAAAAAGCCTTCATTAATCGGACCAAGGCAGAAAACACAAAGGAGCTGCCAAAATTCAATAAATACATGGAAAAGGCAGAACAAGCCTTCAATAGAGAAATGGCAAGGAAACAACAATCCTTCAACACATACATGACAAATAAAAAACAAACATTCCAGCAAGACTTGGAAAAGGAACAACAAAACTTCAGCAATGACATGGCAAAGAAACAACAAGCCTTCGACAATGACATTGCCGAGACAAAAAAGGCCTTCCATGAAGAAATGAGAGAAAAACAACAAGACTTCGAAAATCACATTGAGGACAGAGAAAGCGCTTTGAATAATCAAACTGCAGAGAAACGACGAGCCTTCGATCAAAACGTGGCAAAGAAACAACGAGTCTTCAAGAATCACACTGCAGAGAAATAACAAGCCTTCAAGAAAAGAAACAGGCCTTCGATGACGGCATGGCACAAAAACAACCATACTTCAACAAAGAAGTGGCAAGGAAATAACAAGCAATAACAACGATGATATGGCCAAAGAAAAACATGGCTGCAATAGAGATACGACACAAAGGAAGCTGTGGTGGAAGTGGTGGTTCTCCTGCTCCGTCTGTCTCTTCCTCAAAGCTAAAATCTCTAAAAATCTTTATCAGAATGGGAGAGGGGTCTCGATTTGAGCATTTTCACAATTGTTTAGAACGCTACAGGAGTTGGAAGAACAGGGCCAAGAAAAAAGGCATGGCTCAAGTGGTGGGTTCATGTATTATAAATGAAAGGGCAGTTTGTGTCTTTTTTACTTTGTAAACCAAGTACCACCTCAGAAAAAAGAAGGCCAAGATGTCCAAGTACCTCCACTATGACCAAAGTTAAAGAGGAAATGATAAGAGATGGAGACTGGCCTGGAATGTGACCCAGCACCAGAGGACCGGGCCCAGCTGTGGGGAGAGTTGCCTTCAGTTCCCTGAAGGATATTATCAAGTGGGTGAAGTGAGATTTACTGCCTTAGATTTCCCCACTGAGGGACAAATACAGTGTTATCTTAAAGAAAATCATTGTGATAATCATTTAATAATCTGTAACAGGACAGCATGCTCCATCATTCTCCCTCATTAAAGACAATGAACAATTTATATAAAGTATATGGAAATATATATATCCATCTACACACACGCACACACACACACACACACACACACACACACACACACACACACATATGTGGCATGCCACTGTTAAGTCATAGTTTTTAGTTTTTGTACAGTTTTTGTGAGTGGGGTTTTGTTTTGTAAGAGGATGCATACTTGTAAAAAGACATCACAAATTTTTTTTAAGGAAAATCGTGTTCCTGTCTTTATTCTTTGTAAATTACAATGTCAACTGAAACAAGATGTTTTTTTGTTTTTTTTAAGTTGAATCAAAGTATAATTTTTGTCAAATTCCAACGCCACAGCTGTACAGCAGTTTTGATGATGTGGAAACATTTAAAAGTTGCAGAAAGTTTGAAGTTATTTGTGGCAGTAAAGTTTTCCTGGCTATGTGTTGTGTTGCTTTGTTCCACTAAGTGAATAAACACAAAGTCTATGTGAAAGTTTCCATTAAAACCCAGAATGTTATCCTATTCATTCACACTGACTTAGAAGGATAGGAACATATTGAGCTAAATGGGACCTTCCCATTGAACTTCAGTCATAGCAGAACATGGCAAATTTAAATGAAGTTGAAATACTTTAAGACAGCGTTTTTGTTGTAATTACTTTTTGATGTCAGTCAGTTTGATCTTGTCAATAATTACTGGTTTTATTCATGAATTTTATTTCATTAATTGTTGTATCTGACTCTTAGCCTAGCTTAGCAGCTAATCAGTGTAGTTAGCATATACACAGCTAAATGTTTAGCTTAAGGTTAGCATCTCTAAGGCGCTCACAGAAAAAATATGGGTTAAATGGTGTATTACTGATCATCTATTGTGAAATTTCGGCTTTTAAAATATTCTGGATATTGTTGCTGTCTTTACAATAAACCTACATTTAAGCATTATTTAGTACCGGACCAGTCTTTTATCATTGTCTTATTTTTTGGACCAGTTTAAAACTAATGTGCCTGAAGACCAGTCCTTTTCTGAAGCTGGCAGTTTAGTCACCTCAAATAAGAGACATCCTAAAATCCTGACAATTTCCTTTCCTCTTGTATGTGTTGTCTTGCTTTGTTTGAATTAATAATGAATTAGAAGGCGATGAGAAAACTCAAATTAACATGGACAATTGCTATGGAGTATTTTTCATCTAATATGTAGAGAAATGATTTATCTCTGGAAGGAACCAGTTTTGTCAAGTCAGAGAGGAACACAGCAGAAAATGGGGTTGTAATAAGTTGCACTGGAACATCGAACTTAAAAAATCTTTGGAATGATAAAACATAAGCAGAGAGGGAATTTCATCCACTTGGCAAGAACATTCGTCAGCCTGTCAGTTGCAGACTTGCTCATGTGTGTAGTTTTGCAAAAGAGCTGTGCTGTAGGTCACTAAACTGCTAACATATTAGCCACTAACGTTAGCTGTGGCTGCACTTGCGACTGGGTGCTTTGCGTTGATGTGGTCGACTAAACTTGAACTGCATCGGTGGAAACTGCGTCATACAAGGAAGGCATAGCTCTTGTAGATAAATTTATTCATATATTTGCTTGAACTGTAGATTAATCCATACATATATAGACAGAAGATTCTGCAAAATAACACGAAGATCAAAAATACGCACTTGCACGCAGAAGCGATCACGTAAGCACCTCCTTGTAACACATAAAACTGGAGAGATAGTGAGATCGTTGGACTTCTTGCCCCAACGCCAGGGGCGACGCATCTGCGTATGCTGACTCCAGGATAGGGGAAGACCATCTCCAGAGCTCTGTATTCTTTCCTGTTAATCTGAATAAATTCTTTTGAACCAACTAGAAGGTGTCCTCTTCCGATTTTGAACAGCGCAATATGGACTCTGTGGGTCCTTCTGATTGATTAAAGATGACTTGTTGAAAAATTCCTACAGAAGACAAGGGGCCTCACATTTCCTCGGATTCAAACACGGACCAGAGGCAAAGCAGAAAGATTGAATATTTTGGAGCGCCAAAAGAATTTGATCTTTGACTCTTAATAGTAGTGCTTTCGTCTGCTAGCTGGGAGATTTTAATGTCTCTGTCAAGGATGGGAATACCCTTCAAATGCACGTCGTTAAGGACAGAGATGGACATGAGATCTATTATGAAGAGGAGAAGAAAGGCAGGGGTGGGGCGTCCCTGTCTTGCACCTCGAAGCTTATCAGGTCTTCTGGAGGTGTTCCCATGAATGATCACCAGCTGGTCATGTTTTCCTAAAACATTTTAACAGCTGAGACAAAGATAAGACCAAAACCCAAAACCTCGAAGGAAGCAAATAGAAAATTCTGTTCTACTGTGTCCAAGGCTTTGCAGAAGTCTAGAATTAAAATAAACGCGTGTGAGTGGATGAAGTCTGCATCGTCAGTAGATCCAGCACAGGCCTTATGTTGCAGCTGATATGAGGACCTCTCATGAAACCTGCTTGTGTTTCATTAGCGAGACGTCGTTAGCTTGTTTTGAGCCTGTTAGCATAAACTAAGGCAAGTCACTTGTATTCAGTCGTGAATAAACGTACTGGGCGCCAGTTATCTGTCAGAGAGGAGTCTTTCCCAGGTTTAGGAATGAAGGAATTTACTCCTTGCTTCATTGTAGGCACCATTTCTTCTTTCTCAAGGCATTCATGGAAAAGACAAAATATAGGTTTCCTCTAACAGGATCCAAAAAAACACCGACAGGAAGGCCGTCTACACCTGGAGGTTTGCTCTTCTTCCTATTTCATAGCACTGCTTATTTCAGAGGACCAGCATCACCTTGCAGTGACAGGGCAGGGCCAGACCCTGAACAGTGTCTGACACTAGGTGGAGTGGCAGAGCTTAAACAAAGGAAATTCTATAACTATTAGAGAGTTCTAGTTTGCTAACGCTGTAGAGATGGATGATACCAAGCATGAGGCAGCTGCCCTCTGAACTGAACTCTAAACTTTGGAGACTGTTTGAAGTCTTCTATCCCTATAACGCAAAACAATCTTCAGATGTGGAGGGTTGACAAAATGATATAACATTATGATATGGACACAAAGGACAAGAAAGCAATAAAAAAAAACCTTGGCTGATGTGTCTATGGATCTTTTTGATCCTTGGCTTGTTTGATCTCTGTGTTCTGTCTTTGATTTCTTCGATTCATAAATTCTGTGCTTTGATCTCTTTTTTCTGTCTTGGATCTCTGACTTACAAACACTTATTAAAGAACTCTCCATGAGTATAGTAGTGCAGACTATTGAAGGTGACTTTAACAACTTCTGTTGTGTCTCAACAAAGAAGCAAACCTCACAGTTAAACGGAGTGCTGCTGAAATCTCAACCC
The DNA here is from genome assembly GCF_037954235.1 of Aulostomus chinensis. Classification (NCBI taxonomy): domain Eukaryota; kingdom Metazoa; phylum Chordata; class Actinopteri; order Syngnathiformes; family Aulostomidae; genus Aulostomus; species Aulostomus chinensis. Next base: position 19,487,560 of record NC_141340.1, read on the forward strand.
AACGTGTCGAGAAGTCAAGGAGGAAATTCAACCAACCTACAATGATGGAGAGGAATCCAGACCTGCACCTTGATGACCATGGGCGGTACTATGGTGCAGGGGATGAGGTCATGCAGATGATCTGGGAGCCAGTCCTGGATGTTCCTGATGATGGACAGCATGGTGGTGAAGTGGATCATGCTGAGAGAAGCCCTGCTCCAGCCACCGACATGCATGAGGGATTGTACGCCATCTTTGATGAATTTTGGCGGTACTATGGTGCAGGGGATGAGGTCATGCAGATGATCTGGGAGCCAGTCCTGGATGTTCCTGATGATGGACAGCATGGTGGTGAAATGGATCATGCTGAGAGAAACCCTGCTCCAGCCACCGACATGCATGAGGGCTTGTACGCCATCTTTGATGAATTTCGGCGGTACTATGGCGCAGGGAATGAGGTCATGCAGATGATCTGGGAGCAGTCCTGAATGTTCAATGCAGTCATGATAGACAGTCGGGTGTCAAAATGGATCATCCCTACAGCAACACTGCTCCAGCCAGCGACACGTATATGGGCTTGGAACATCATGGTCAGCCAGGAGGCCAGTCCTCCCTCATGACTTACAGGGGCCACAGGAACCGCAGCTGTGAGTATCAGCAGTACTGTGGAGAACCTGGTCCCTACACCGGCTGTGACCATCAGCAGTACTGTGGAGAACCTGGTCCCTACACCAGCTCTGACCATCAGCAGTACTGTGGAGAACCTGGTCCCTACACCAGCTCTGAACATCAGAAGTACTGTGGAGAACCTGGTCCCTCCACCAGCTCTGACCCTCAGCAGTACTGTGGAGAACCTGGTCCCTACACCAGCTCTGACCATCAGCAGTACTGTGGAGAACTGGGTCCCTACTTCAGTTATGAGCATCAGCAGTTCTGTGGAGAACCTGGTCCCTCCTCAAACTCCTATCATGAATGGATGGATCCTGACTTCTACTACACTGATGTTGGGGAGTACTACGAGGACATGGATCCCCACAGCTCCACTGACACTGAGCAGTAGAACACCTGCTGGTCCAACTGTGTCAGCACCATCTTCTCTGTGTGGACCAAGTTTATGTTTGTGAAGAGAGGCTTCATCCAACAGCCCACCATGAATTACACTGCTTCAGTGATATTATCTGAATGAATATGAAATAAATTTGACATCTTTTTGAACCCTTATTCCATGTGTGTGTGTGTGTGTGTGTGTGTGTGTGTGTGAGAGAGAGAGAGAGAGAGATTTAAAAAAAAGACACTAATCATCATTTGTTTTTCCTGAATATCCTGGAATGTGTGGTGAGGAGACAACTTGGGCACAAGGATCCAATGCATGGGCCGAGGCTCAAACCCAGAACCTTCCTGCTGTGAGGCCACAGTGCTCACCACTGCACCAATTTTGTCCTCAGAGTTTTCAACTAGTTTGAAATGTTTTTTCAAGAGGATTATTTGGGATGTGTACATTTTCAGAATGTGCTTGTACTATTTTGGACCACACTAACACAAAGAAAACAATGTCAAGTTGTCGTTATTTTCGTTATTATTCCATGATTTTACCAGTCAAGCCCACTTGGGAATCGATGTTCCTCCATGTGGCCCCTGAGATGAATGAGTTTGACACCACTTCGGTTGCAGTGGGGGCTGTGCTTGCTACAGGCCCAGCACAGGTGGGACAACATGTCTCCTTGCCCTGCCCAAACCTGCACATGGCCGCTATTTGTCCGAAATGCGCACAAGAAAGTTTTCAAATGACTCACCTCTGAATTTATCTTCCCGTCAATGAGAGGAAGGCACTGCCTCTGTTTTCTCGGTGGTGGGGAGTAGTAAAGGGGCGCCTGTGGTTTCATGAAGCTGAGGTGTCCAGGAGCTGCAGCTTCATGACGGTCACTTCCAGTGTTAGAGCCATTTTTTATGTTTTGATGGAAAATGTATATTTATATAATTAGATTTTAAATTCAGAATTAATACTTTTCCAGAATTTAAGTTAATATAGGAATATAAGAATTATTATATGCATCTTTAGTGATAATAGGAATTTATTTTAGAAATATAGCGTTTTACCTAGATACTAGTTACTCTGGTGCACTTTGATTGGCTGTTGGTTTAATATAAAACCGTCAGGACGCATGAAGATTCCAGAACAGAAGCCGCGAGCCATAGGAGCATCACAGTCTTTTGACCGGCACATTTCGTCACGTTACAGAGACAATTATTTAGAAGTTAGGGATTCATTTTTTGTTTTGTATGGTTTTAAGTTTCAGTAAAGAAAGACATCAAACTCAAGATTTGGATTCAAGACTTTTTATTTCTGTGGTGTGTCGCGTCCGAAAGTACTTCGAGGTTCAAGGCGAGTGAGTCACCTGCACTCACATCCAGGTTTCATTCAGGCTGAGTACCGCCAGTCTTTATTTACCCTTTGAGGAGGGTCAGGCTGGGATGGCCCACCGGCCGTCAGCTGCCCACGTGGAGGCTCAATCCTACTTTAAGGTTTCAGTGCCTCTGAGGTTTCTAACAGAATTACAGCTGTAAGTCTGGTTTGTTATCACTACTGTGGATGTCCTGCCTCTGATTGGGTTAAAGGCCAAACATAGTTCAGGATAATGGGGGAGCACCTGAGGTGGCCACTCAGATTCAGGTGATGGCCGGTGCCACCTGGGGCCACTCTCTGGCCACAACCCTGGTGAGATCAGACATGACGTTTAGGGGACTATAGGCAGATTTACCACTAAAACTTTTATGAAATCCGTGTACCACAGCTGCGACCGTCACAACAGCTATTTGACTCATATACTTGTCAAGCTAGCTTTATTAGCATGACTGCTTCACATTAAAGTTAATATGTCTGTCTTGCATGTTTGAATAAGCCTTTTCTGTGTTCAGGAGAAGAGGGGTCAGAAGATGAGGTCAGCATTTCATCCCAGTACGAATGTAATTCCACATACCAAGTCCAAAACCAGGGTGGGTCTGCAATAGGTGTGCCTGAATAATTCAAGCAGAATGATTTTTACCACTTCCATTTAAGATGAGTCACAAATGCCAAATACTGGATTATTTTATAAAGTAAGAAAATCGCTCTTCTGGGCAGGGCAATTTTATTTGTATAGCCTGTTTTTACGAACAGTGTGTCTTAAAGGGCCGTACTGACAGTTTTTGTCTTGTATGATTTAATAAAGTTCTTTTTGTGTCTAGATGTCAGTATGCCAAGAGAAGAGGGGTCAGAAGATGAGGTCCGCATTTCATCCCTCCAAGAATGTACGTCCACATCACAAGAGCAGAAACAAAGTGTATCTGCAAAAAAAAGGGGTAATCTTTGGGGCTTGGATTCTCTCTTGGGCTATTGCCTTTTACCTTGCTTTTAAAGCAAGGCATAGCATAGGCAACCTATTCCACAAAGAGCCAGGGTGGCTGCAGGTTTTTGTTCCAACCAACTAAAGCCGGGTTCAGACGACACAATTTAAGGCAGATTTTGACACAATTTTGTCGTGGCAGGCACATATCCAGCGTTGTGCCCGATTATCAGTGTCTGGAACGACAAACTGGAGTGTAGTGTGTTATAATTAATGACCAGTGATTTTGCGTGTACGACACGTTACGACACTGTACGAAGCCGAGATGGAAAGTCTAGCATGTTAGATTTTCTTTTATTCCTTTGCATAGTCTGACATCTCCGACGACGTGAACCTTGATGTCGACGAAGAGGATGACAGAGTGCTCTGATGTGTTGTTTACACCCAGCGAACATGTGCTTCATGTGCGCAACATGTCTTTTTATTTAGGTTGTATCAATTTTCTGGATATTAATTTGCTTTTCAGTTATTATGAATGTAGCCTAATGTTTACAATGTAGTTTCTATGATCACTGCACTGCCACTGTCTATGTTTTGTAAATGAGTTATAAATAAAGCTGAAAAAAGCTTCATGTGTGCAATATAAGTTAACATTGAGATTTACGCATCCATTAATATCCCCCACGTTCTCTGTGAAGGACGGGCAGGCAGTCTGTTCTCTTCAATGGCTGCACCATCATTTTTTCTTCCTTTTAATTTTCATGTCTGGACAAAGGATCGCGATCACACACAACGCTACATTATCCCCGATTGACAGTTTGTTGTGACGCCTCCCTGACGGCCTATGAACTCATACGGGGTCGTGATTGGGCACGGTTTGAACAGTTTGGTGATCAAAATTTCAAATAGCAATGGAATATGTACAAATACCTGCCTTATAATGTTCAAAAGCATTTATTTTTGACAAAGACTGGAAGCTGAATTTGCACAATCAGTGGCATGTTGTCTGGCCTGTTTTGTCTTTTCACAGTTAGTGGATCTAGTGTTGTCAAGTTCACCAAAGCGTCGTTCTTTTTTTGCCCACTTAGGTAAGCAAGCTGCTGTAAAACGTTGTTGGAAATCGGAGGAAACTGCTGCAGTCGAAAAACACCTGAAGAGGTTCTTGGTGAGGCAAATTGTTCCTGGTAAAGCGAACTGTGAGCACTGCAGTTCTGCAGAACCTCAAGTGCTTCTACACAGAGACTGGAAAGCATCAAATATTTCATCAAACATAGAAAAACTGCCTTGAGATGAAAATTAGAATGAAAGCAGTTGACTGATCAGAAGTATGGACACACATTTTCTGTTTGCCCTCTGTTTCCCCCTCTCTCTGTCTTCTATTCACCTAATAAATTTCTTAAAGTATCTCGGCACAAGAACTGCATAAAACCCCAATTAAAAAAACACAGTTGTACAGTGAGTGATCTGATGTCACATTAACATTTGCAGCCTGTTGTTTATTAAGAATTGGCTAAATTACTCAAATCGTATCTGTCTCAACTAACACAAAATGAAAAATTCATTCATTAGTTTTATTGTAAGTTGGCTGGCTTTCCTTGTGTTTCGACATAAGCTTAATGCACAACATCCTCAAATACTTCTTTGTTCAAAGCAGAAATGTGCAGTAGTTTGAAGTAGCTGCTGTGGTTGTAGCAGTTAACAGCACATTAAACAAATGCACGTTTGACCTCAGTTATATACAATATTTTCAGATAAAAGTTATATGGCAAGGCAAGGCAATTTTATTTGTAGAGCCCGTTTTCACCACCAGTTTGTCTCAAAGGGCTTCACATGGCATCATAACAACATCCTCTGTCCTTAGACCCTCACATCGACTGAGGAAAAACTCCATAGAAAACCCTTTTTTAACAGGGAAAAATCTGAGAAACCTCAGGGTGAGAAACAGAGGAGGATCCCTCACCCAGGACGGACAGACGTGCAGTAGATGTTGTTACAGACAAGAAAAGAGTTTACAATACAAAATGTGGGAAACATGGAAATGTTAATAACAGTTGAAGAAGGAAGCTTCTGGAAGGGGAGGCAGGGAGAGCAAGACAGCTTGATGGGGGACTGGATGGTAGACTGGTTCATGGAAGTGGAGCGCAGGCCAGTGTAAGAGCAGGGATAAAAGGGGGTGGGGGTGGGGCGAAGCAGGAGGTGTTTGGAGCAGAGAGATGGAGCTCTGGTGGATCTGTGGAAACACAGAGAGACTGAGAGACACCAAGGCCAAAATACAAAGTGCAACAAGTAGAGGGGAGAGGAGAGGAGAGGAGAGGAGAGGAGAGGAGAGGAGGGGAGAGGAGAGGAGAGGAGAGGAGAGGAGAGGAGAGGAGAGGGCTCCATGTAACCTGATGTGTCCCCCAGCAGTCTAAGCCTGTAGCAGCATAGCTATCAATGGTTCAGAGCTACCTGAACCAGTCCTAACTGAAGGCTCTGTCATAAAGGAAGGTCTTAAGCCTGGATTTCAACGTAGTCAGAGTGTCTGCCTCTCTGACCCATGGAGAGAGCTGGTTCCACAGTGGAGGAGCCCAGTAACTTAAGGCTCTACCTCCCAGTCTGTTTTTTGAGATACTGGGAATCACTAAAAGACCTGCATTCTGGGAGCAGAGTGCTCTGGTAGGACAGCAGGGACTGAGTTCTTTCAAATAAGATGGGGATTGTTAATATGTTTGTTCATCTGGTTCATTTGGCAGCCTAACACTTTCTTGCTGTCAGTGATATTGCTAATGCAAATTACTTGGCAAATAGCAGAAAATGTCCAGTAAGGGGTGATGAGCAGTGTTTGATTTGAAGACTTGATGTTAAAACTGTTCTCCCATTCACTTGAATCACATATTTGAATCTACATGAATCTATATTGAATAATGACTGTAGTAGCAGTTCTGTGCTATGTCATGTCTGTAGCTACAATATCTAACTGTGAGCCATGGCAGCTCTGTGCCATAGCTTAAGTTGCCAGTCTGACTGTTGATTCATTTACTGCAGGGATCATACCATTAGGTGGACCCAACCATTTTACATCTGCTATTTTAAGGTGAAGAGTTGGTTACCTCATGTAGCTCTGAGGATTCTGAATCCATTGTTCTGTTTTGATTCCCGCATTATCAAAGTGTAAAATGTAGTCTGTCACCAACCTGTTTGCATAAATAAATACATGCACCTTCAGGATAACGTTGTTGAAAGTATTTTCATTTTATCATGAGCCTTATAGTTTGTTTGGTTGGTTGTTGTTGTTTTTTGCATTGTAATGCACAGTGAATCTTTAGTCAGACCTGTTAACACACTCCCAGGCTTCGTCTGTAGCCAGAAGATAGAAGGGCCCATTGCCTCAAGATGCTCTCTTAATGCAGCATTCCCTTGCAGATCAGTGAGCTCTAAAATGAACCAAATTTTGAGACATGCCCCAGACTCTGGCTCAAAAGGTGAGGGGAGCTCATGAAGCCATTGTCTCCTGCATTGGTGCGGGCACTCGGGTGCAAGTGGTCAATGGGCCCCAGATAGTAACTTGACATCCCGCAAAGATATAAAAACTAGAAATGTGTGTGTGTGTGTGTGTGTGTGTGTGTGTGTGTGCGCGCATGTGTGTGTGTGTATTTGTGTGTGTTCATATGTGGGGTGGGAGGGGCGTGTCTTCAGTATTAGCAGTATTTCTGTTGTGACTGTTTTTATTTGGTGAAGCGCTTTGAAATGTATTTTGATGAATGAAAAGCGCTGTATAAATCAACAAGGTTTGAAGTTTGCATCTGACAAATGGAACGCTCCCTTCTTGTGGAGGTCCATGATGACTACTGCTGGATGATCACCACAGGTCAGACAAGAGTACTGGTACTCATGTTCTGTTAGTGCCTTGAAGTGAAGGTACCCCTAGAGAACTGTGTCAGCTGAGGGCAACTGTCCCCCTGTAGTCAATTCCAAATACTCAACCACTCTGGTCACTGCAGTATGGACCTAAGGGAGAAATATAATGATGGAAAACCAAATGTGTGTAAAAATTCAGTAACACATTTGTGCATTTACCTGATAAAATTAATTAATTCATGATTGATTATACTTCAGTTATGTTAGATCAAATATTACCCGTAGCATGTTCCTTATGGTTAGGCATAAAGGGAGATCAAGCAGTATCCAGTCATGAAAATTGTGTAAGCCATCCACTCTTGATACCGTAGAGAATTCCACACTGATGGCATGATTTACAGGAGCTAGAGACATCTGGAAATCAAAAGATGAAACAAGAATCAAAGTAAAGTTTGAATGTGTGTAAAGATGTGAAAGTAGAACAAATCAACCACATTGTAAAAAGATATCAACTGATCGACATCATTGACCTGCCTTGAACATTACGTGACTTGGTAAGGATTTTGGCCTCATCTGTAATGAGGACTGGGTCACTCAGGGGTACATTGCCTGGACAGTGCTGGCACGTCCTCTCTTCTGTTCTTCTGTTCAGAATGTTTGTGTAATCACCTGCTTTATATTAGTTCTGCTCCACACCAGTTATTTTGTAATCCATTTCTCATTTTCACTGTGAAATATTGCAAGTCTAAAGATGCCTAATTGGTATTGAGGTTGTGTTAATGTGTGGTATTAAAATGTCTGAACATTAAGATGTTAAATGTTTAACATTATTATTTAACCTCTCATTATGCCTACTTTTCACTCCATTTTAAGGGTTGTTCTCTGTCTGAGAAGTGTGATGTTGTTCTCTTTTTTCAAAGTGTGAAAAACCCGGGGGAGGAGTTGACTTCCTTTTGACCTTATTCGTTTTGAGGGTAGCGCGAGAAAGACGTTCTGTCAAGAAGGAGCTGATGGACACGCTGGATGAAGCAGAGCAGAGCGGTCGTTCCACCGGTAATTGAAGTTAGAAAATGAGCTTTTTGTACTTTGATGTAGAACTAAAGACTGTGCTGAGCCAACGCCTGGCTCGCCTGCTCAGCTCACTCGCCTGGCTCGCCTGCCGTCGTCAGAGGGGAGGCGCTGGCCTGATTCTCCTTCCCCTGCCGTACGAGTGGGGGACCGCGGTCGGGAGGAGCTGCAGCGATGTGTTGCTGGTTCCTGAGTGTGGTCTGCTTTCTGCAGAGTGAGGTTCCTCCAGGTTTCTTCTACTCAAGGATGTAACTGTACAGCTGCTTGTTTCATTTTAATGAGGTCCAACATTAAGAGCACCAATGAAACTGAATGCAAGCTTAGAACAAAAACTAAACTTAAAGAGTGCACTGAGATTAACACAGGCTAAAGACTAAAAGTACCCAGGTCTTTTCTCTTGTTGGGTTTATTATGTTTCAAACAGTGTTTTATGTTCTGCAATGTGAAATACCTGAAATTCCATTGAATACACTGTTGAAATTCACCTACTGGGTTTGTGGTGTTATTAATCATATTTTGCTGAACAACTGTACAGGTAAATTTATTTATTTCAGTAAATGGTAACATTTCATTGGTTTATCATCACCATAGTTTTTCCCATAGCCTCTCAGTGATAATTGATAAGAGTAAGAGTCTTATTTGACCCCAGACACTTTATTTTACTCTGAGATGTCTCTTTCACCCTTTTTGAAACTGTAAGTAGTTCAGTAGTGACCTGTGTAGTTCATCAACTTATCATAATAGTAGGAGCCCAGGGTGAAAGGGGTACTTTAGCATTTCCACTTCTACCAACTCAGAATATCAGTGACTTGACAGGAGATCACTCACATGACTGGATTCCTTTTCTTTGCTGGTCAATAAGTGAGATCATTTTAGGAAGGTTAGCATTTACAGTTTTGTCCACTCAGAACATCTGAGGCCCATAGGGGGCGCTGGGGCACCTCCCTCCCTGTAAAGATGAGGGGAAAAAATGCATCGAAAAATATATTTTTACAATAAAGATGTTTTTACCAACTATTGTGGGACCACTTGCAATGCTAATCATTTAAACTACATTTCCCAGCTGCTGTTATTCATTTACCATTGAATTTCCACTGAGGACTCGTATTGATTCTTTCACAGGTTGGATTGGTCAGATCGCCCCAGCACTGTGACCAAATAACCAATTATGTACAGTTGCCAGGTAAAATTAGTAAATATGCAGCCATTCAGCATAGCAGAAATTTATGGTCTTGGGGCGCTGAAAAAATGGCCCTCTTGGCCAAAAATGATTTTAGGGGCGGGGAAAGGAGGGAGAGGAGCCTGTGTGCCCGACAAAAGTTTAGTGACTTGATGAGCTGATGTTGATGGCGTAGCTTGAATGTTAGAATGTTTATCAATACCAACTCACTGAAAAGTGCAGTGAGGTAGTGTGGCCGAGTGGTCTAAGGCGCTGGATTTAGGCTCCAGTCTCTGAGGAGGCGTGGGTTCAAATCCCACCACTGCCATCATATATGTGTGGCAGGTCTCTCTCAGCCTCTCTGTGCTGCAGGTGGTGACTGCTTTTGTCACTCATGGAAGGAAACATCCCGAACTTGAGGTATTCTACTCATCTTGAACTCTAAACAACAATGTGCAGTCACGCTGAGCTGCCTTCAAGCCAACAACATGGGCACAGTGTACCGACAGCCACAGGCTCCTCCCAGTTTACACAACACTGCCAGTGACCTCTGCTTCAGTGTAACGGTGACTTTCTAAGCTGAAGCTGATCCAGGACCAGCTCAAGAAGAAACATGGAGAAGACATTTAATGCTGCTCTCTATTGAGACGAACAACTCAGCTGACTCAAACAAGGCTGCTGGTGTCTTCAAACCCACGACCAAAAGAAGAACCCTCCTCTGAGTCCACAGACCTGAGCATCGCTGCTCTGACGTCACCACCTGGGTGTCAGTGGGAAGTCAGTGGTGAGGTTGTCAGTCGTTCCTTGTGTTTTATTCCAGAGGCCTGGAAGTTAAACACAAAATTAAATTATTTTAATTCTTTACTTGAAGTTTGACGCTGTTTTGCTGGAAATGTCTGACAACTTCTTGCATGCTGGTGTCCCATCACACACAACAGGTGCACTTGTCCTCTTTTCAACTCTGACCCACAAACATTCCACCAGTGAACGTCCAGAAATTGAAGCATAAACAGCTCAGCAACAATGAATTCTTTAAATCAACCTCTGAAATAAGAGATGAATCTTTACCTGCTGAGGCCTGCTTCAGAGCCAAATAGTGAAACGTTCAGCACTCACATCCCTGTTCTTGTCCCAGTCCTGCTCTTATAAATCAAGGCCTGTTCAGTAAATGGTAGAGCAGAGTGGTTCAGGGGAAGAGAGCTGGGACCAGAACCCAGAGATGGACGGATCAAAACTGTCCTCTGATAAATGAGAAGAACAAAATTAATATATTTGTTTAGAAATGTGAATCTGTTAAAAAGGGTTGGAAATCAGATTTCAAACCATTGTGAGAGTTAATAAGTGTCTACTTTTCAACTGAAGCAAAAGTTGACTTCAGAAGATTTTTGTGATTCAACTTAGCAGCTAAATTTCCATTTCTATACTGATTGTCTGCAATGGTTAATGGGGGGGTGGAGCTTATCCCAGAGTATCCAGTTAACCACCACCCCTCTTGATGTCTTTGGACTGTGGGAGGAAGCTGGAGTACCAGAGAGAACCCACACAGGAACAGGGAGAATATGCAGACTCCACACAGCTGGGGCTGGAACCCAGAACTTTCTTGCTGTGAGGCAACAGCACCAACCATCGCACCATTTTGTCCAGTGAAAATGCCACCAGATTGTTTGGATTTTCTGTAAAATCAAGTACAATGGATAACAGGTCTGCTTACGTAGCAGAAGATTCTAGGTTCAACTCCTGGTTGGCTTGCTTCCACCTTTATACTGAGAAGCTTTCATTGCCTCTCCTTCTTCCCAGGATGGTTCCACCTCAGTGGAAAGGTTAACTAAATACTCATCAACTTCTCTGGTCCAATCATATTTATGTTGGCACACAGAGAACAGATCCAGAGTCAGAGCTGAGACTTGAGTCTAACACCTTAAGGGTGGAGGAGAAGAAGCCCTGATTTCTGTCTCACACTCTTTTTACTCTCTCTTGGCTTCACCCACACAGGGCGGGAGAACATCCACATAGTGTATCAGTATTTTTCATATTTTTAACCAAATCAGCTCTAACTGGTTAAGAACAGGTGAGTTAGTGAGTGTGGTGCGTTCTAATCTGATGTGCGAGCTGCAGTAAACAGCAAAGCCAAACAGCACAGAAGCCTTTCAGCATTCATGCAGACTGTAAAGACGGCTGAAAAGCTCCCTGCTTTGGAAGGAGCAGAGATGGAGCCAGAAAAAACACAGAATTTGCCCAGACTCTGATTTGAAGTTGCAAGTGACTCAAGTTGGTGATGAAGTATGATTGGCTGCCTCTTCATGAGGTCATTCATACACACGTGTAGAATCAGGATGTGAGCTGAGGGGTGGAGGTCGATGAGTACTGGAAAGGGTTCAATAATGACCACAACTTTGGCACCAGGAGGACAGCAGGTGATGGCACCTGGGAGCTCAACAGACCTGATGATTGAACCGCCAATGACAAGGATTTCAGCCACCATTGTAAACAGAGTTTAGAGGAGAGAGAAAACCTGCTGTCAGCCTCAGCAGTCAGGGCAGTGTCAGAGGCCGCAGAGTTGAATGAAGCAGGATCAACTGGCAAGTCTCAGCTGGAGGTGATGTCATCACTGGCCTCAGTCCTAACCAGTGCTCTGCCTAGCAGCGGGAACGATAGCGAGAGACCAGTACAAGCACTCAGAGTTGGAGACAGCAGGAGGAGAGAGACAACGACAGCGTCACCCATGGGAAACTGTTGCATCCACTCAGGACAGGCTGCTCCAGAGAGATCGAGGCCCCTGCACAGGGGGCTGGCACAGGTCTTGAAAGTCTTAATAAGTATGGAATTTTGTGTGAAAGTAAGAAAGTGTTTTCTCTCGTAGGATAGTTTTAGAGGATGCTCAAAGGCACATAGTCTTGTCAAATTAGAACAACTCAAAGAAACATATAAAAACATGACATGATTTCGCTGACTGCTCGGTTCTGGAATGACATCAAATCAAAACTTGTGTAGCTACGTTTTCAGCTTCAACTCGAAAAAAAAACAACTTAGAGTTAAGGTCTTGGAGAAAAAGTATGTAAGTTTTGAAAAAGTCTGGATAAAGTCTGGAATTTTTATTTGGAAAAAGAGTGAGCACCCTGCCTGTAGCCACTGGGTCAGTTTGCTCTTCAAGCAGCCCAAAGTAGTTTGACACACGAAGGTCATCTGAAGAGACCTGAGGAAGAGAAATCTGTCTCCCCTTCTCCTTAACGGACAGACACAGGAGAGGATGGACGTCCAGCTGAAGCCAGGAGACAAGCAGGGGTTGCTGCTTGAGGACATCATCCAGGAGGCTCTCGATGGTGTGGAGTTGGGGTCTCAGACTGGAAGCTCTCACTGCTGTTGTCCAACCAGCCATCACATCACCTCCTGAGCTCTCAGCCTCCACTTGACCAGGTTCTGGATGCTGAGTCAGCAGGAGACATGAAAGTAATCAATGTTGAATGACTTTCAAAGCTGCCATCAATCTGCAGGACTTACTCCTTCACTGTGTGGTTCAAAGTCAGTGGTTTCATCAGAGCTGTGAACTGAGCCTGTGTTCATTCACGTATCAGTAACAGGCTGACACTTCATCACACCAGTGGACAAACGTCAGCATTCATCACACAGCAGCTCCTCTGATCAACAACAGAAGGAGCTAAAGTCTTCTGGAGGATGAGGACATCAGTCCCTCTACCTCTCACATGCTGAGCCAGCACTCTACCATTTGAGCTGGTTCTCCTGTTAATGAGGACAGCAGATAATGCAGGTTGACCTTCATGATTGGATGAGCGTCACCAGTTGAAGCTTCTCTGGTTGACCAACATGTGGAATCTCTTTCAGTACTCCAGTGGTGGTTTAAGTGATGACAACATGGGTTAGTCACTGGGAGTGTGTGTGTGTGTGTGTTTATGTGTAGACTTTCCCTTGTGACAACTGATTTGATTTGGAAACCAAAAAAGAAGAAAAATCTTCAGATTCAGAAAACTTTTTATTCCTGTGGGGTGCAATTAAGGGAGCACAGAGCGATGCACTTTGTTACACAACAACACAACAACATACATCAGGTAAGGAAGTGCAGAGACATCTTGACCTCCCAGGGTGAGCAGCAATTGCTTTGTAAAATATTCGACGTGTTCTCCCTGTGTCTGCGTGGGTTCTCTCCGGGTACTCCGGCTTCCTCCCACAGTCCAAAAACATGCAATTGGGGACTAGGCTGATTGAATACTCTAAATTGACCGTAGGTATGAATGTGAGTGTGAATGGTTGTTCGTCTCTCTATGTTGGCCCTGCGATGGACTGGCGACCTGTCCAGGGTGTACCCCGCCTCTCGCCCGTTGACGCTGGGATAGGCTCCAGCCCCCCCGCGACCCTTAATGTGTAGGAATAAGCGGAAGATGACGATGGATGGATGGATGGAAGGAATATTCGACGTCTGACAGGATGAGTTTCTTTTCCCAGTGATTCCACTGATAGTGAAAAGCTTCGTTCATCAGACTGGTCTGATAGGATCAACTACCTTTTACTCTTGAGTGGAAACAGCAACCTGTCAGAGAACATTAGTCAGATCAAAGCCAAGATTAAAGCAAGCCTCCAGATCAAAGTCAGAATTTATGATGATGTCATCAGGGCTTTGACAGTGTATTTATTTGTACCTAATATTCTGTCTTTGATCCCAGGAGGACATGAAAGAAACACAATTGAGGAAAGTATAGGAGAACATTCAGCTTCACTGAGGGACAGGATTTAAGAGGGCAAGATTCTTTTGTATTTCCAATTTAATGGAACCTACCTTAAAACTGGGGATGACCATTTTTAGGGAGTTCATTTACTAATACACAGAGTAAGTCATGTCATTCCCTTTATAAAAAAACAAACATGTTAAGCTCCTCCCCCCAGCTCCAGATGGTACAGACAGATAGGAGAGTGGCAAGGAGGCAAAGAAGTGTTCTGCTCTTGTCAGGGAAATTCTCCTTGTAGACCGTTGAGAGTTGCTAATTCTCTGAAGAATCACAAACGCAGTGTGATGAATCAAGTCTCTTTAATGCATGCAGCATGGAGAGAAGGCTGCTGAGTGTTCTCTGCTGATCTGTACAATGACCCAACCTTTTAAACCATTCAACAACAAAGGGGCAGATGATATCCACATCAAAGCAATGACTATAGGATATAGGAAATAACACCTGTTAAATATTTGCCTCTCAACTCCCCACTTCATCCTGTTCAATTGCCCTTTTGTGCCTTGAGGTCAGGGTGGCCACAGGAACTCATAAAATACTTCCTGAGACTACTACCTCTGACCTGTCTATTAAATTAATTCCTACATTCAAGCCAAGTTTGCACCACCAACAGTCTCCCATTCTTATGCAACATGAACATTTATAGTCATTGTTGATGGCTAAAGTTGTGTTCACACCAAACCCGATGCAGTGTTAATGTGCTTAATAATAGAGAATGAGTGAAAGGAGTGTTCAGAGTGATGTATAGTATGACAGTCAGGCCAGCAGGTGGGGGCTTTCATTTACGCTGTCTACCTGTTTATGGTATCTGTGCTCTGCCAGCAGAGGTCACGCTTCACAACCAATCTTCTAGGGTGTCTGAATGGTGCCGTTGGCTGCGTCCGAATTGCCAAGTGGCAACCTACGTCCTACTGCTACGACCTACCGCTACAGCCTACTTCTACAACCTAAACACAGCGGCACCATTCGGACACCCTATAAGATTGGTGGTGAAGCACGACCTCTGCTGGCAGAGCACAGATATCGCAAATAGGTAGACGGCACCAACGAAAACCCCACCTGCTGGCCTGACTGTCGTATTGCACTCCACTCTGAGCGCACCCTCCATTCATTCTCTATTATTAAGCACATTAATGTAGCTGTAAAGTTGTGTGCACACAACTTTGTAAAAGAAACAACTGTGAAGGTCAAACTGAGGATTTCTCGACTTGTTCAATCCTCCATGTTAAAGTCCACCATGCTTTTGATTGGCTCTGATTCTCTGTGGCAAAATCCAACAAGAGGCTCCAAAAATGTTTTGAATGTCATAAGAATGCACAGGACGAGATGTTAGTTTCCTTCATGTCTGCAGTTCCTCCACTGGAAAGTAAAGTCAATGCTGTTCCTCTGCTGAAACCTGGGATCAGACCAGGGACCTTTAGATCTTCAGTGTGACGCTCTCCCAACTGAGCTGTTTCAGCTCTGAGTGATGGACCTGCGTCTCTCATATTATAATCTCATCCACTCTTACTAGAACTTAGAGAGGATTTGAGCTTCTGAAGTCATGTCACATTGAACAGTTCTACAGGACCATTTTTATGAAGGGATGAATCACACAAGCCTTTTTTGTGTGTGTTCTTCCAGTTGCCTCAACATGATGTGAGCCAATAATTCCACATCTGTACTAGACACACCTCTTGTTGGTGGGTTTTATGGATCTTACTGTTCTAACCGTGTCTTTTATCTTAAATATGCCACTTTCACATGAAAACATCAATAACAGTACAACATCAATAGCATTCAACCTGCAGTATGGAGGATTTTATTTGGATACTAGTATATTAGAGTGGCACGGAGGTGTAGTGGTTCGTACCTCACAGCAAGAAGGTTCCGGGTTCGAGTCCCAGCTCCGGCTCGGGCATTGGATTTCTCTGTGTGGAGTCTGCATGTTCTCCCTGTTCCTGTGTGGGTTCTCTCTGGGACTCCAGCTTCCTCCCACAGTCCAAAGACCAGGATCCTGGGGGTGGACTGTCTTTAGGAGGCTGAGGTGTCTAGGGGTCTTTGTGGACCCTCTGTATCTCAAACTGAGACAACAGAGTCCTGTGTTCTTGAGTCATTGTGTATAGTCTCTGTTGTTGGACAGCTCAGCGTGGTCCCTGATGGTCTAGTGGCTAGGATTCGGCACTTTCACTGCCGCGGCCCGGGTTCGATTCCTGGTCAGGAAATGAGTTATTTAGAGGTTCAAACTATCATGTCATGAGTTTGCTCAAAACTAATGACTTGAAGGGAGTTCAGTCAGTTTACATCCAACAATTCTCCATGCAAGCGCATCCTGCAACAGCAGTGACTAAAACTTCCCTTTAACAAGCAGGAACGTCGAGCAGTTCCAGAGTTAGTGGAAACGAATGTTTGCTTTAACCGGTTGGGGGGAAAGAGAGCAGGAAAGGTAAATATTTTAGGAAATGTTGATGTTTCTGGTGTGAACAGAGAAGGAGAGGAGGTCGGCACGTAACAACAGTCTAATGTTTAACAAATTGTTCTCCTGCACTGCACAACATTTGTTTCTTTGATCTCTGAATTCTGTGTTTGATCTCTGAATTCTGTCTTGGATCTCTGGGTTCTGAGCATTGATCTCTGGGTTCTGAGCATTGATCTCCTGCTTCAGTCTTTGATCTCTGACTGATTCTAAACTCATCAAAGATCACATCAGCATATTTGTCCAGACTCCAGATGATGATTTTACCAAGTGCACTCCAGCAGTCCTTGTTGCTGTCTGCTGTTGTGTCACAGCAAAGTAAGGAAACAGCCTGACGGTCCTCAGGAGGAAATTCGACAACCTCCAAAGATGGAGGTGAATCTAGACCTGCTCATGTTGGCCATCCTTGATGAACTTGGGCGGGTACTCTGGTGCAGGGATGAGGTCATGCAGATGATCTGGGAGCAGTCCTGATGTTAAATGCTGTGATGAAGGACAGTGTGGTGGTGAAATGGGTCAATTTGAAATTTTCAACAGTTTAACGTTGTTGGCAGGACTCCAACCTGAGCAGGGAGACCCCAACGTGTGTGTCAGTGTTTTGAGTGAGCTTCCTGGCAGGTTGACACAAGTCATCTGATGGCATTTTTTATTTTAAGAAATACCTCTGGCTTGTTTTTATTTTGTTTTGTTTTGTATTCTTTTTTAATGAGAAATTAGAAATGGTTTTTAAGGTAACACTATGTTGATACATTCTGGTTACCATGGTTACTGTTTGTATCTGAAGTTGAGAGACTTTTCTTAAAGACTACATTCTGGAGAAAATACAGTGATTGGAAATATTCAATTTTACCTAGTTTTTGGTCTTTTTCTTGCATTGTTGCTGTTTGTCCTGCCAGAAAAGAAAACTATAGGACTGTTCTTAAGGTCAAAGGTAATGTTGATACATTTTGTGGGGGAAAAAAATGGAGTGATTGAAAGGAAAAAAAATCACCTGAAAATGCATACATTTCCTGCTTTGCGTTTTTATTTGAAAAGACAAATGTTATGGTTGAGAAATACTGTTTATAAATGTACTGTAACATGTATTACATGTACATGAGTATTTAAAATTGTATGAAGGTTTTAAATTCAGTTAAATAAAAAAATAACTTATGATGACATATACTTTTATTTGAGACCACTTAAAAGAAAAAGCTTGCTCCCACATTCAAAAGTTCATTCGATGAATTTAAAATATTCAGGTTTAATAAAGGAGTATATTTAAATTGGGTAATACAACCAATTTAATGATTTTTATTTCTGGAAACTTGAAATAATTGGTTTGTAAAATCATCAGAAATTGGTTTACATCAATTTAAAAATTTCATGTTGAAACAAAATAATTTATTTACGTTGTATAGCAAACAAATTTTAGTTGTGATCTGTTCAGCCAAATTTTTTTAATGAAGCCAATGCTTTTTTTTCAGTGTAGTGAAGAAGACGACCTTATGACACCATTTTCATTGTTGCTCTATTAGTTCTCAGTCTCACTCATAAAAATGAACCAGCTTTGACATGTTTACTTCTCTTGTGTGTTCACAACTTTGGTCTTTAAACTCCTGACAAACACAACATGTCACACATTTGGTGTATTAAAGCAACAAATAATAACATCATGATGATTCAGGTTAGGAGGGCATGGCCTGGAGGCAGTGTGGCCGTCTAGCAGAGTTGCAGGTTCAGTTCTCACTTCACCTGGTGACCAAGGTGAACTTGAAGTGTCCTTGAATTAGGTACTGAGCCCCTCATTGCTCTTGATGACTAACATCTAAGACCAACAAGCTTTTGGTTTTCTCTGATTCTGTGGCAAAATCCAACACCAGGAAACAGAAAATCTTGAGGTTGTCTCACTTTTTTTTTAAAGAAACTCTGCATAGGACAGTGATAGGATGCTTGTTTCCTTGGATGAAAAAGACTGGTACTCTCATCTTCTTAAACAATTACTTGTTCTATCAGGACAAGAGAATCTGAGCTTGGATGTCATTTAGAAGTAAAAGGTAAATTAAACTTGTAAACATCAGCTGGTGTTCACTCTGATGATGTGTGGATGGTCTGTATTCTTCCTTCTGTAGCACGATGCTGCTGGGAAGAAGCCTGATTATTGTCAGAGTTGTGTTCAGTGGCTCCTACTGGGTCCATTTCTGACAAATGGGCTCCAGAGTTCAGCTGTTTAAAAGGGTCAGAAAAAGCAGCACATCATTGCAGTCAGCAGACGCGGTGGCCGAGTGGTTAAGGTGATGAACTGTCAATATGTTATGCTCTGCATGCATGGGTTTGAATCCCATCCTTGTTGCAGGTCAGTTTGATTTCCAAGGTACTGAAATAATTATTTTGTGGGAACTGGATTTTTGTGTCTATTGTGGTAGTTGTTAGTCACTGAACAACAAACAGTAAATGTCAGTTCCATTAAATCCATTAATACATTTAAGAGAAAGATACAATGAATGAGCTGCATAGTTAAAAATCCGTCTGTTGATGATATTCCTAACAAAGGCCCGGGTGAACCTTTTGTGTGAGTTAGTCTGTAGTGATGAGAAAACATGAACTTTCTGAAAGTACCACCAAATGCTGCTCAGCTCCGTGTGATTGCACAATCAAGTCCATGAGTCTCTTTTCCTCTGCAGTGGTCAATGACCTGTTGAATTCAGGCTTCAGTCTTTTGAATGTGTTACATCCGTGTTGCTGAGCTGCTTCATGAATCAGTTTCATGCAGGTATTCCCAATCTTCATAAACAATCAAAACTCATCAGTGAACAAGCAGGAAATCAAATGCAAATCTGGCCAATTTCCCATCACTAACATGAGAATCCATGTTTCTTTGCTACCCCAGGCTCCAGAATTCTTCCTGTGTGAGACATGGAGGCCCTTCTTTCGCAATTATTTCCTCACCAGGCCGTCCCTGTCCAGTACGTAATTGAGCTGCAAATAACAGATATTGGTCAAATGATGGTGTGTGCCATCGCAAAGAATTAATATTTGTACTAATTAGCCTCAGGCTACTGCTGCAACTGAAACTAAAGTAGAAAAACACAATGAAGGTTACAAGTCAGACATGACAGTGCATATTTGAAAATACTAAATCATCAAGGACATGTGCTATGAACCCACTGCCATACAGACAAACAAAATGAAGAATGTGAGACAACAAGCGGGCAGCACGGTGGTGCAGTGGTCAGCACTGTGGCCTCACAGCAAGGAGGTTACAGGTTAGAGTCCTGCCGTCCAAAGACAGGCAACTGGGGACTGATTGGTTCTCCAAATTGACCGTAGGTGTGAATGGTTCTTTGTCTCTATGTGTTGGCCCTGCCATGGGTGAACCCCACATCTCGCCCGTAGACTCTGGGATGGGCTCCAGCCCCCCCGCGACCCTTACCAAGAATAAGCGAAAGACAATGGATGGATGGACATGACAATGCCCCCGCTTGGGTTGGTTTGAGTAGCAACCTTTCTGGTTCTCTTACATTCATGTGTGTTGCTCGTCCACGTGCAAAGTCATACATCACAATATTTGGCAAATGTTTCCAAGACAGCAGGTGTTCTGTCCTTAATGCGTTCCACGCGTATATCGACAGAAAACTAAACGCTCCACTCCAAACAAGACTCTGGGTCCTGCTTTTGCCAGGTTTATTGTTGAAGTTAAATGTGAAACTAAAAGGAAAATGAACTAATATTAGAATTATGAATATTACGTGTCTTCAGATGCATAAATGATCAAATAAACAATTGTACATCTGTGAGCCATATAAAGCAAACCCTAGCATGGCTAATAGAAATACAAACCTAAAGGGAAACACACATGAACACGTAACTAATAAACATGTAGTCTAATGCTTTACCACTGAAGATGTTAGCAGATGACAATAAAAACCAGAGAGTTACCCAGACAACACAGTTGGCTGACACTTTTCATTGGTGGTTCAGATTTGTGCTCGATGGGATGGGATGAAAATTTGACCTTCGAACAGTAAAAACCATTCAAAAAGCTGTCTTTCTGGGTGCTGACCACGTTGAAGTTCCCTTGATACCCAGCAGAGGGCATGCTGACACTTTCATCACCTTGATCGAAGGTGAACTAAGCTATACTGATACGTTGTTTAGATGGGAACCTGGGGGGACAATGGCAAGCAGAGCTGTCCTGAGTGGACAAACACATCTGAGAAGCATGGAGTGGAAGGAAGAGTGCTGGCTGGCACCACATGGCTGTCTACTTTCTCACATGCAATGTTATTGGCGTTCCTCCTGGACAAGTTTGAGGGCCACATGAAGCTGGTGAATGTTCCGAAAGATCCTGGAAGAGAAATACAGAACACAATCAAGTCAGTCTTAAGTACTCTTGTATTTTTGGGGACGAGACAAATATTTTGTCGTGTGGTATCACTGCAGGTGTACCAGAGTGTTTGGGACCGGTGTTGAACCTCATAGACATGGGAATTTCAAGTTTTTGAGGGAGAAAAAACAGACCGAGGGAGTGATAACGGCCCTCCTGACCTCAGTACCTCATTCCCATCAACCAGATGCTGCACACCAACAACCCACAACAAAACAACCACGAACAACCACAACAACCACTGCTCTACTTCTTCAGGAAGCTGCGGAGAGCTGGACTGGGGAGCTCCATCCTGAGGAATCTCTACTGCTGTGTGGTGGAGAGCGTCCTCTGCACCTGCATCACCGTGTGGCACAGAGCTACACTGCTGCTGAACAGAGGGCTCTGCAGAGGGTGGTCAAGGCTGCACAAAGAACTGTGGGGAGCAGTCTTCCCTCCATCTCAGACCTCTACACCTCATGATGCAAGGGGAGGAGGGCCCTACGCATCATGAAGGACTCCACCCATCCCGCACACAGTCTGTTTTGTCCTCTCCCCTCTGGCAGGTGGTTGAGGAGCATCCAGAGCATCCAGAGCAGGAATACCAGGCTCAGGAACAGTTTCTTCTCTGCAGCTGTCAGACTGCTGAACTTGAGCTGTATTCTGTAGTCTCCCACCCTCTCCCATCCACAGTGCAATATCTCCTCCTCTAAGTGCAATATCCCTCAACTTGATACTTGTACATATACACTCTTGACTTGTACATATACCTTCTTTCTATTTATATATTTAATTCATATATGTGTATATATATATATATTTAATTCATATATGTATATATATATATTTAATTCACACACACATATGTATATACTGTATATATAGATATAGATATAGATATAGATACATTTCCTTCTGTATATATCTTGTGTTTGAAATACCTATTTCTGTTCTCTACTCTCTATTATGCTATCTCTGCTATCCCGGGACCTGAGTTCAACTTTCGTACCACCAACATGGAAATGTGAGTGGTATGACAATCAAGATCCTTGAATCCTTGAAAAGGAGCCACCAAAGGCTGTGAGTCATCTGGGTCAGGCTCCTCCTGTTGGACCAGTTCTTTATACAGCCCATCCCTGCAGTTCTAAACTGAGCCAAACCCACATAGCTGCCAAGATAATTGAATAATTGAATCACAGATTCAAACGATCAGAGAACACGGCAACCTGGTTTTTAAAGGTGAGGATGAACTCATTTTCAAGACATGATGTCCATCTACGCTTCTGCTTCTGTCAGCTGTGTTTTATTAACACAAGAATATTTTAACCTTTCAATCAGTCAAACTTGGAAAGAAAAATCTCAAAATCACACAGCAGAATTTCCCTCAGATATCAGAGTCATGGTGCTGAGGGTGGTACTGATCCAGACTCCAGTCCATAGCTGTGAACCTCCCATCACTGATCAAGAAAAACAGCTCCAACCAACTGCCTCATGCATTGAAGTTTAGCTCTTTGAATAAGAAGAGCAGTACAGTTCCACCTGTGTGGTTCAGTTCCACCTGTGTGGTACAGTTCCACCTGTGTGGTGCAGTTCCACCTGTGTGGTACAGTTCCACCTGTGTGGTTCAGTTCCACCTGTGTGGTACAGTTCCACCTGTGTGGTTCAGTTCCACCTGTGTGGTACAGTTCCACCTGTGTGGTACAGTTCCACCTGTGTGGTACAGTTCCACCTGTGTGGTGAAGTCCTGTGTGGTACAGTTCCATTTGTGTGGTGCAGTTCCACCTGTGTGGTGCAGTTCCACCTGTGTGGTACAGTTCCATTTGTGTGGTGCAGTTCCACCTGTGTGGTACAGTCCTGTGTGGTACAGTTCCATTTGTGTGGTGCAGTTCCACCTATGTGGTACAGTCCTGTGTGGTACAGTTCCATTTGTGTGGTACAGTTCCACCTGTGTGGTGCAGTTCCACCTGTGTGGTAGAGTCTAAAATGAGGGGTCATCACACAGCATGTTTGAAGGCACTGCAGCATAAACAGAGAGCAAACCAGGAGCTGAACCCAACACTTCAACTTGTTCCTGAAAGGTGCTCTTTGTCACACACAGCTTGGTTTGCAGAACTGAGAACGGACCAAAACACTGCTACAAACTTTGCAAATCATGCTGCTTACTCCTCAGACCAACCCCACAACACCACTGACCCTTGATCTGGTGTGTCGGATCCAGGTCAAACAGGGTGGAGAGTCTATAAATGAGAGCAGCGAGAGCAGAGGTAAGAGGTGCTCAGGCCCTGACTTCACAAGAGGCTTTTGGCAGCAGGACATCACAGAGGAATGAAACACAGAGATGGAAGGAAGCGTCAGCAGCCATGAATGCTGAAAACCCTTCAGGTTCACAGCAGAGCAGGAAATCCACAGAGAACAGATACCATGACAACACCTGAGGCTCTGTGGTGAGCTCTGTGAAGATGACGGAGGGAAGTGAGATCAGAGGGCCACCAGGGCTGTTAGGAGGGATAGATAGATGATAGATAGATGATAGACAGATAGTGTAGTAGCACAATGTATGGCCATATATCCAAAATTTATTATTCTCTGTGTTAGGTTGAAGAACACTAAGGGAAAGGTCAGGTTTTGGCAAACACCAAGGAATATTACAACATCATCATCTCCCTGTTTGGAGTTGTTATTGAGAAGATATCGATGTCCCGGGAATTACTCCCATGTTTGGAAATGTTACCGGGAGGATGTTAATGTCACCAAGAAGTAGTTAATGTTCCGAGGAGTTCGTTGCACCACAACAATGTCAGTAGCCAAGACACACACACACACACACACACACACACACACACACACACACACACACACATACACACACACACACACACACTTGTAATCAAAACACACACCTCTTTGACTATAAAGACAGGTTGATGAGATGTGAGAGGGGGGCTTTCCTCAACATGGGCAACTTCTGTTTCTCTGTGTTATAGAACTTGTGAGACTTTGAGAATAAAACCCGTCGGCTGTACTCTATCTCTTTCTCTGGTCTATTCTTACATTTTTGTCACTTGGTGACCGGTTGAGGTTCCGATCGAATCCTCTATAATAGAGAGATAGATGGATAGATAGATAGATGATAGATAATAGATAGATATATAAATAGACAGAAAGGTAGATAGATAGATAGATAGATAGATGATAGGTAATAGACAGATATATAAATAGACAGAAAGGTAGATAGATGGATAGATAAATAGATAGATAGATAGATAGGTAGATTGACAGATGGATAATAGATAGATATATAAATAGACAGAAAGGTAGATAGATAGATAGATAGATAGATAGATAGATAGATAGATAGATAGATAGATAGATAGATGGACAGATAGATAGAAAGATGATAGATAATAGATAGATATATAAATAGACAGAAAGGTAGATAGATAGATAGATAGATAGATAGATAGATAGATGATAGATAATAGATAGATAGATAGATAGATTGATAGATAGATAGATAGATAGATAGATGGATAG
>NC_141340.1:19514495-19561995 GCF_037954235.1 Aulostomus chinensis
TCAATAAACTATCGTCCATCAGGCTTGATGAGTGTCAACTGCTGTTGGGAAAAGATTTAGCAGTAAAATGGGGGGGGGGGGGGGTTTCATCATCAATGCAGTGCAACAGTGGTCTCAGAGTTCAGATATGTGACTCTGGTCAAGGGGCTTTTCTTTGCTGGGACATCTTCTTCTGTCGACATTCTTCTCACTACTGGGAATTGATTCTGGTTGGGAGGCGTCCTCCAGTGGGGGCGTCCCATCATTTTGGGATCATTGTCACTTGTCCATCATAGGACATGGACTTCATACGGTGACAGAAGTCAGTATGACATTGGTCTAACGGGCAACTGTTCCTGCTCCTGTGTAGAGTGTGGAGGCTCCATCAAGCTGAACTACGGTGATCCTCCAGGGTACATAAGTACACCCAACTACCCTCAGGAGTACACCGCTGATTTGGACTGTATCTGGGTCATCAGTGTGCCCAGCGGAAACAAAGTCCAGATTGATTTTGAGGACGCGTTCGACGTTGAGCCTGAGAGCAGGTAGCTACGTAGCTCTTTGTCTTTCCATTTCTGTCAGTGTGCTGCAGGGGAAACTGAATGTGTTCTTTATTTTCCATCAATGAGAATTCTCCTCACAGCTTTCTAATGTCATTATATGAATATTATGTTCTCTTATGTGTGCTTCTCAGGTGTACATATGATGCTTTGGAGCTGTATGATGGCTCAACCTCTAACAACCTAATTACCCGGTTATGTGGAGACACCCTGCCATTGACCCAAATGTCAACAGGGCCCTCCATGACACTCAGGTTCTACTCAGACAGCACGATCCATCACAAAGGCTTCAAAGCAAAGTACTCCATAGGTAGGCAAGAAGACACTCTCTCATCCAGACACACACACACACACACACACACACACACACACACTCTGAGAGTCCACACTCATGCTTCAGGGACACTGACACACTGAGATGTGCTTCAACCTCCAGTAAAACTATTGTTACAGCAAGAGCAGAACAGCTGGAAGAGGCTGCTTCTGCTTCTGTTGTTGGTGTCTGGTGTTCATTCAGGCTGTGCTTCAGATTCACTGATGTTCATGAGCTCTGAGTGAAGACTGTTCAACTGATGGTCCCATGAACTTTATCACTCATCTTCTGATTCATGTTTTCTCATGCAGGAGCTTCTGAGTCGGATGCTGGTAAGTAGACTGTTTCTATCATGCTGATAGCTTAGATGATGGATGGATAGATTTGAATCTGCCTGCCTTCATGAAAATACTGACCTCTCTGAAGGCAAAGAAGCTCTTCAGAACGACGGCCACTTTCATTTCGACATCCCCAATTACTGCTTCATCTCCCTCCACACAAACATGACACTAAAAGTGTTTGCAGGCAGACTGAAATCAAACTCAGACATACGGAGGACACCCGAAGAGCTGGATGTGGCCCACAGGCCAGGCGTAGCTCGTGCCCTCAGCATCTCCTATGCCATGTAATCTTCGGCTGATCTCAAACTTGTATTTCTACTTCTCCCCCCTCCCAGAATGCTGGACTAAATGGTTTGATCGAGACAACCCAAATAGACGGGGAGACTTTGAGACTCTTGCATTTCTCCATCAAGAATATCCTGGGAAAATCTGTGAGACTCCCCTTCAGATTGAGGTCCAAACTACATCTGGGGCCAGCGTTGATACAACAGGGGACACGATTGACGCGTGAGTACTGAATGCACTGTGAATTGATGCTTTTCTGACCACTTTACCTCAGAAAGTATGCAAATGCATCTCTTATGTTTCTGAGTCTTTGTTATTGTACCCCTGCTGGGTATCACCAGCACGACCTCATGCATAAGCAGTGAGCTGCTAAAGCAAATGGGTCACAGCCGTATCCTAGCAGACAGCAGCAGCAAGACAGCGCACTAAATCACAGGTCCTTACTGACCGCTTCATGTCACAGTTCGGACTTTTTTGGTGGAAGATAAAACAGCTGGTTATTACCCTAAAAACATCAGGCCAAACCCCTCAGACAGCAGAGTTGTCAGTCCATCAACCGTCCTGACTGAACTTTGGTTCCTTCTGCAGATCTGACACAACCACTGGATTCATCTGTAGAAACTCTGACCAGAAGCCGGGACGCTGCAGTGATTATAAAGTTCGCTTCCAGTGCCCACGCAACTTCTGCTGCAGAGAAGGGAATTGTGAGTACATGAATCCTTTGAAGCATCACTAAATAATTTGTGTTTAATTAGTAGTAGACGAAGTTAGGTTCCATCCTCTTGTTTGGTTTCTGTCTAGTGTGCTGGACCAACTGGTACGACTCAGATGATCCTGATGGAAGAGGGGACAGGGAGCGTTTGAGTGTGCTGCAGGACAAGTATCCTGGAGAAATCTGTGACAGCCCTCAGGAAATCGAAGCCATGACTGTTGACGGAACCCCAGCTGGACGGACAAACCAGAGCTTCAAACAGTAAGTTGACTTGTTGGAAAACAGTACTGACTTCAGCGTCATCAGCACTGTATATCTAATCACAGACCTGTAGTCGCCCTCAGCTAATCAATGCCTTTCATCATGGTAAGTTTCAACTCTTAGGAACCTGATAGAATAAAATACACCATCTGATCAGAAGAAGGCCAACTCTTTGAAGGGCCAATGGGAGAGAAGACGTAAACATTTAACTACGTCCAGGTCTGACAAACATCTAAAGTGATCATGAGTTGCTTGTCAGCATGGAAGGCAAAACCATCTAACAACAGTGCTGAGTCTGATTCAGTGGCTAAGGACTATCTGGTGAACCCATCCGGCAAAGTGAGTGTGGTGCACGGTAACTACAGGATTCATGGAGCCCAGGTTGATGTTAGGGAGGAAGGAAAGTCCAGGATGTTAATGGAACTGAGGTGGCTTACATTCAGGGAATTTTTTTCAAATTTTCACTGTTTCTTCGTGAAACAGAAATCAGAAAACACTGCAAGGTGTGTGCGTTTCAGAGAAGACGAGTGCACCAATGACTAACTAGCTTAAACACTTTTCCAGCTTCAGTTCAACTGAGGGGCTGGTCTGTTGGCATGACGATCAACAGCCGGGAATAAGGTGTTATGACTACAAAGTCCGCTTTGGATGCCAGTGCCCCATGAGTGCTGCTGCCACCAGCTCCATGAAGACACCAAGACTCCAAGAGAAATCATAAATTCAGATCCTCGGGGACTTCATTGCTATTACTTATGTTTCCTCTTCCTATGATCTACAGTAATCAAACCTATTCATAAGGGCATTAAGGTAAACAGCATGTTTGGGGTTCTGGGAATAGCATGGAACTTTGAATCCAAGTGAAATCTAACATTCAAGTTAAAATTCTGTAGAATTCATAATTAGAATAAAGCTGCACAGTTTTCAAAATAAGTTGTGATTGTTTTGACGAAGATTGTGATGTGATTTGGGACATTAGCGGGAACGTTAACGGGATTATAACCCACAATTAGCCTGCAGGAAATCTTGTGCCTTAGTGGGATTTGGAAATAGCAGTAGACCTTGTTGGGATTTCAGTCCAAGTTGGATTAACTTCAGAACACTCATCTGCTGGACCTGTGACTTGTGATATGAAAACTGATGAATGTCTTAAAAACATGTTTCCAGAGAAATAGTTATTTTTTTAATCTCAGGGGCATTTTCTGCTGATTAATGTTGAGGTGCTGTTTGCTAAGTAGAACGGTGGATTGTTAATCATGATGAAAAGAATCATTGTTGTCTCATTTGTATATTGACTTAATCCTGCGCTGTCCTTGGATTGTCTCTGGAATACCTTCTGCGAATACAAAGAAATGTTCATGCTGAGGATTTTGTCTTGTGTCTTTGCATTTCTCTCCCTTGAGCTAAATGTACCCTGCAAACACTGAAGCTCTTGCGTCGACTGGCAGCTTTTCCAGACTGTCCAGGAATGACATAAACATGCACCAAGAGTCTACTTCAAAGCAGCTACACATTACATTATGTTAATGATTCCTGCTAGTGAAAACGTGTAAAGCACGAAACAAGATACACCCACTAGGGCAGGTACAATAAGCACATCATCAGATAATTAGCCCTGTAAAGCCTGAACTATGAAATAATTGACAGAAAATTCCAATTCTCAGAAATTGGAGCCTTTAATGGTCCTTCTGAACAAACTAACATTTTTTTCTCAAATATCAATTTCCATATGTGAGTTTCAATTTGATACATCCAACCATAAGGCTCAAAGTTTCATTTTTTTTAAACAAACAAAAACATGTTGTGGCGAGCGGGGGGTACTAGTCAAAGGCAAATCACAGTAAAAAAAAATTAAACAAGACAACGCCACCCTGGGAGTTTCACCCAGGGAATTTAAATACTATAATATCAGAGTTAAGGCACTCCGGTTCGTTAACCCTGAAAGCAGGAGACGTGGTTCAGGTACAAAAAAAAAAGTTTTATTTGTTATAATACTTTAAAATTTAGATCACGTTTAAAACTCCATACAAGACACTGGGCAAGGAGAGGGGAAATAGGGAAGCCGCTCAGAGCTGAGGCTACCAGGGTGGACTGGGCCGCGAGGGCAATTTGGGAGCCCAAAAAAAAGGTCACCCCATACACACGTGGCACTATCACACAGAAAATGCAGTTCATACACACACTCACAAGTGTTATTTAAGTGCACAAACCAAACGGGGGGTGAACAACACAGGACACGGGAAGGGGATCCCACCACCTGCGACACCCGTTCCACCACCTTTGGGGCCTTCAGCTCCTGGGGAAATAAGGAGAAAACCAAACTATATTGATGGGAAGATCCCAAACAAAATTACTTAAATTACTAATTGAACTCAGGATATATAAATGAAATCAAAATAATTTTTAACACTACTCAAAACAATATGGCCTACAAGATATGGTCAAACAAAGTAGATATAGACTACGCAAAATAACTGGAATGAAATGATAAAGTAATTGACTAATCAATCACAAAATACCCACAAAACAGAATGAAACTAATCAAATCAAGCCACTCAAAGGAAGCGATACTGAAATCAAACAACCCAATAACAAAAAAGAAAATGGTAATTCACTGATTGAACACAAGATAACTGAAATGAAGAAAATAAATGAGTTAATTTATCAAAAAAAAGTCCTCACTGAATGAAATATGACAAAAGATAAGTTAATCAAACAGACAAATGAAAACTAACCACCTTTAACCACACATATAAATTATGGGAATTGGACTGCACCAGCCAGAACCCACAGCAACAGATGACAGGTGTAGGTGTGAGACACCACGTGGCTGGCGTGAACTTCAGCCAAGCGTGGACCACGGTGGCAAGGCAAAACACAGGCAGAATCCGATCGTGGCAAAGCAGCAGTGTTTCTTTAGGGCCTTGCGATATCCACTGTACCTCCCAGCAATCTTACACCGCGGCTCCTGCAATAAATAAACACTAATCTGAGTAAACTAAATACACAAAAAAAGAATGGCGTGGCGTCTTCATACCACTCATGCGAGCTCGCTGCGTGCGCCACATGAGAGGAGAGCACAGAGTGATCAGCAGAACTACTGTTCAAAGATACATCTTGCGGATACGCAAGGACACATCATCATTGATGTTGTATCCTGGGATCATTGGG
This sequence comes from Aulostomus chinensis, assembly GCF_037954235.1. Taxonomy (NCBI): domain Eukaryota; kingdom Metazoa; phylum Chordata; class Actinopteri; order Syngnathiformes; family Aulostomidae; genus Aulostomus; species Aulostomus chinensis. Next base: position 19,520,115 of record NC_141340.1, read on the forward strand.
GGTTTCAGGTCTTTCAACATCAGACCCCCTCAGCCAAGGCAACCTGACCGGGGTGATCAATCCCTGGCTTATGCGCCTCCGGGATCGCGTTCTTCAGCACTCCAGTCCAACAAAGAGTCCAATTTAGCAGCCAGCCAATCGGCGGCTCGCTTTAGCCAGCAGATGATTTGATTGGTCGACGGCATCCCGCTACCTTTTTCCTGGTGCGCTCGGCGTTTTCCGTCACTGTTCTTCTGCGACTCCGACAGGTAAGCCTCGCTGCGCTCTTCCTTGCCCTACAAAGACCAGAAACTTCACAAAAACTTTACCACGCCGAATGACGGACTTTGTGGTGTCTTCTCCTTGATATTTCTTGTGACTGTTTGCACTTTTTCACACCGAATGACGAACTACTTGGCGTTGTTATTTCTTGAGACTGTTTGGAGCTTTGCGGCTTCTGCGAGCGGACTTCGCGCTGTACGTTTGCACAAACGCAGGAATGGAAAAAAAAAATGAGACTTGTTATCGGTTCCATGCAAACGTCCTTCTTGAAGCAATAAACACCACATATTTATGTCGGTGTCGTGTCCAAACGTGTAGCTCCCGTTTGTGTGTCTTAACGTGGACGGAAGTACGGCGTTTTCCGCCGCCATGGACGCCAACAGTTCCGCTATATTTAATTATTTTTATATATATATATATATATATATATATATATATATATATATATATATTATTTTTTTTTTAATCTGTTGATGAATATACATTGCTCATTATACTTGAATGAATGAACGAATGAATGAGGCAGGCGCTGTGTGTGACATAGAGTGCATTTTCTGTCGTGCGAGGATCCACAGGAGGGAGGCCGATGATTGGTCAAAGGTGAGCAGGTAGACGAGCCCAGAGTAAAGTCTTTTAAAAACAGCCTCAACCACCTCTGCTCTCTTCATTAGCCTTCGCGATGGAGCCTGGGAAGCGTCTCTTTAAGGCCAAACACCTGGAGGAGCAGGAGGAGGAGGACTGTGATCCAGGTGTGTTTCCACGGCCTGCTGCGCGTGTCAGTCCGCGTGGAATATTATTCATACATGTGTGTTTTTTGCAGGGTTCACCTCCTCTGACACACAGAGCCAGCCAGGGACAGGAGAGGAAGGAGACGCCGCAAGCGGCAGCAGGGGGCAGCTGCCCAAGAGCGGCAAGCGGCGACGGATGCAACCTTCAGCCGCCGCCGCCACCGCCTCCTCCTCCGCATCCAGCCAGCCGCCGCCGGAGCTTGCCCCGGCACCCTCCCGCACGCAACCCTCCGCCTCTCCACCCTCCTCCCCTCCCCGTCTGTCAGGCTCCCCAGCAGGGTGACCCTGTACAGAAGGAAGAAGAAGGAGGAGAAGGACAGGGAGCTCCTCGCCACGACCGACCCGGACATGGCTCCAGGGAACCCCTGCTGCATCTGCGGGCAACCGCAGCACTTCAACTCTGACCACGCCTTCTACCAGGGGCGGTTCTTCGGCCCCATGGCAGACGGGGGGCAGAGGACTGCTGAGCAGTGGCTACAGCAAGAGTGGGAGAGAAGCGCGCCGTCCGTCCCCAGAACCACCTCCTGGCGCGTCAGGAAGGAGGAGGAGGGGGGGGGGAGCCCCCGCCCGAAACACCCACAAGCCCCACAAGACTCACATCTGCCAGCTCTGTGGTCTGCCGCTGAGGAAAGACTACGGGCACAGTTCCTTCGGCGGCACTGGCAGAACCACTGAAAAATTCTGTGCCCTGTCAGAGGGACTGCACCCTGACCTCTGGCTGGCGAGGAAAAGAACCGGCCGGACAGAGAACATTTGAGGCACTGGCTGCGCTTCCATCCTTTTATTGTTTTGAAATAAAACATATTGGTGTTGGCAAAACCCTGTTGTTGTTGTTGTTTTTTTGTCTTGCTTGCTGTGACAGTTGGTTTGTATTTCTTTACAACACAAACATTTACAACATAAATCCATGTAGATAGATAGATAGATAGATAGATAGATAGATAGATGAGTAAAGAAGCAAACATAAAAAGTGTTTCAGCAAAAAGTGTTTCTTCAGCACTTATAAATAATGATAATATTAATAAATACAACGAATATCAACATCAGTCGAAGAATTAAGAATTAAAATAAAATATCTCATCTTCAACGGTGGAAGGAAAGCGACAAACTGCGCCTCCCTCGGTCACCGCCGCGAACCACGAGACGAGCCGAGCCCTCCCCGAGCCGGCGCGTGGCTAATTTCAATAACGGCGCTCCCATTGGCCCCGCTCTTTCCGGGGCGAGCGGCCAATAGGGAGGCCTCCCGGGCCGTTGCGTTCCAAATCGTCCCCCCGCTCGCCAGTTCTCGGGGCTTGGGCGGCCGATCTGGGCGGCGTCGGCGCCGTCCTTCCCCGGAGGGGCGCCCCGACCCCGGCTCCCCGGCGGCCCGTCGGCCGGTCCCGCCACACGAGAAGAACGGGTTGGCCTGGGATCGCGTTCTTCGGCACTCCAGTCCAACGAAGAGTCCAATTTAGCAGCCAGCCAATCGGCGGCTCGCTTTAGCCAGCAGATGATTTGATTGGTCGACGGCATCCGGCTACCTTTTTCCTGGTGCGCTCGGCGTTATCCGTCACTTTTCGTCTGCGTCTCCGACAGGTAAACCTCGCTGCGCTCTTCCTGGCGCTACAAAGACCAGAAACTTCACAAAAACTTTACCACGCCGAATGACGGACTTTGTGGGTGTCTTATCCTTGATATTTCTTGCGACTGTTTGCACTTTTTCACACCGAATGACGGACTACTTGGTGTTGTTATTTCTTGAGACTGTTTGGAGCTTTGCGGCTTCTGCAAGCGGACTTTGTACTGTCCGTTTGAATGAATGAATGAATGAATGAATGGAAAATATGAGACTTGATATGGGTTCCATGCAAACGTCCTACTTGAAGCAATAAACACCACATATTTATGTCGGTGTCCTGTCCGAACGTGTAGCTCCCGTTTGTGTGTCTTAGGGACGGAAGTACGGCGTTTTCCGCCGCCATGGACGCCAAAAGTTCCGCTATATTTTTTTAATCTGTTGATGAATATACATTGCTCATTATACTTGAAGGAATGAATGAGGCAGGCGCTGTGTGGCAAAGAGTGCATTTTCTGTAGTTTGTGCTTGTGCGTGTGCGCGCGCCCGCGTGCGTGCGTTTGATTACAGGCGTCATGCTAAAAGAGGGTGTTTTGCGTGACTCTTTGCATAATGGATTACAAACCCGTATTCCGATTTCACGGAGCTACGTCCAGCGAGCTCACCCTGGCTCCAATGCCTGCAGCGAGATGGCTGGCCCAAGCTGGGAAAGCGAAGGTCACGCAGGTCAAGAAGCCCGACCTGGTGAGGGAGGAGGCGAAGACCTGTGTGCTCCAGGCCGGAGGTGACCCTGGTTGCTTCCAGCTGGTGCTCAGTGAGAGCGAGCTCCAGTTTGGCAAATACCAGGGGCAGACGTTCAAGTGGCTCCTGAGCAACGACGTGGGCTACGCCAGCAGCCTTCTGGTTGCTCACCTGCAGGAGAGGGACAGCGAGTCGCTCCTGGCCGAAAACAAGGACGCCCTCGCCTCCTACGCTCGTCTCTTCCCAGAAACGGCCGCCACCATCGAGGGGCGTAGGATGTGCAAGGGGCACTCCTCGGTGCGAAGCATGGATGGGGCCGTCGTGGGTTTTGGCGCTCACTCCGGGGTGACCCCGCGGGACCTGTACGACTCCCCCCTTGGCAAAAGGAGATCGTAAGTGTTGCTCTCTTGAGGTGCGTCCAGTTCAATTGACGGGACGGCCAGGCCTTGACTGTTTGTGGTCTCGCTGTCTGCAGTTATGTGCAGTGGGTGAAGAGGCAGAGGGTGAGGCCTGGGTCGCGTATGTATGTGCTTCAGACATACATACTGGGCAGGGATATGGAAGCTGCAACAATGACAAAGACAACAATGAAGACACTCTTGGGGACATGACATGTGCAGACCACATTGTGGCTCTGTTGCTGCAGGGCTGAAGATGTAAGCTGCCCATCCAAGATTGTATGGCGAAAGTGTAAGTTTGAAAACCTGAACAATGGCTTGCTCTGTGTGTTGCAGGATATCTTGGGGCCACAAATGCACCTGACTGTGACTGTGAATGGTTGTGTGTCTCTATGTGTTGGCCCTGTGATGGACTGGTGACCTGTCCAGGGTGAACCCTGCCTCTCGCTCGAAAGCCACTGGGATAGACTCCACCCCCCCAGGACCCTCATCAGGAACAAGTGGAAGAAAATGGATGGATGAATGGTTCTCTGATGCCATCTTCTGGACAGAAGTTGTTAATGCATCTCTGTCACAGGTCATCTGACTCTCCATTGATTCAACAGGTCTTGATTGATAAAACTGCACCTGTGGTCTAAATCTGCATGACACTCTTTCAGTATTGTTATATATTAGCTAGGAAAAAGACAAAGACGCCCACAAAAGGGAAGGAGGGAACGGGGACATCATGGAAAAAGACTGGGATCCTGACAGTTGTTGACTACATCAGAATAATGACAGTGAATCGTTGCATTAAACAGATGAAGGAGAGGTCAGGAGTTTGAGTGGAAGTGTTGCTGGATGGCTGAGCCATTTTCCTTGAAGCTTAAACCTTTAAATCTATTCAGTTCATAAATGAAGAAGTACTCTTTTATAACAAATGCAGTATTTCTGTAGTACTCTGTTGTACCATACCTTTCTCTGTCACTGCAGCTCTCCTCATGAATTCAGAGGAAAAGAACCGTCTAAAGGGCATCACAGACAGAAAATATATGAAAACAATGATGACTACTAGGGATTTAGCATTTAGTTCATTTTTAAAACTTTTTGTAGAAAACAACTGTAAATTAACCAGGAGTTATTGGTGATGTGCTCCACAGTTTCCAAGCACAAACGGCCTCCTGCTTGTTGGACTTACAATTTCCACACAATTTAGACATCAAAAGTCAAATAATGTTTTGGATTTGTTTTGTTTATTTTTTAACTGGGAAAAACTTCAAATTGTGACAATGTGTCTGACTTAGAAATTGCCCCCCCCCCAAATAAAATCAAAAAGTCTCCATCTGGTTACTGCTGTGCCGTGATCTCTGAGCCAATCATGATTGATCTCATCAATAATCCTTAGCAGCCGACCAGTCACACACACAGCCCCCCCCCCCACACACACACACACACAGCTGAGACATGCAGCAGCTCACATTAACTGCCTCAGTCACACAGCAGACAGACTCCTTTCTATAATAAGATAAGCAGTAGAAAATGGATGGAAGTGATGATTGAACTGATGAACAGGTGATTTGTCCAAAAGTCAACATCAGATTCATCCTGAGGTTCCAGGTAAGAACAGTCAGCTGTGGGCTGACACACATCTTTTCAGGAGCACTTCTATGCACCAAACTTACCAAGTTGAATTGTGTCTGTATTCTGAAGGCAGCAGGAGGATAAAGGAGTGAGGACACACACATTTGGCAACTGAGAGCAGCTGTGTGTGGGATTGCCCAAGCAAAGATAAAACCAGCTCCTTCAGGCTGACTATGAAGGTTTACAGTCACACTGACCCAGCTCCAAATACTTTGATATGCAACAGACTGGTTTCTCTTCTGGTAGTTTGTTATCAACTGTTGTCACATTTAGGGATCAAGTTAGCTGATAAGATGAAGGCTCCAAAGGACCAGCTGGAGATGCCAGGGATTGAACCCGGGGCCTCATACATGCAAAGCATGCGCTCTACCACTGAGCTACATCCCCTCTGGTAGAGTCACTTTTGAACTGATGCAGCAAACACAAATACAGACACAACACTTTTTCCTCATTTTAGGGAAAAAAAGGAACTCAGCCTGTCATCTCAAAGGCTCTGTGATCTCAGTAGTTTCACTGTGATGTCAGCCCACACAGCCTTAGACCACAGAGGCAAGTCAGGCTCCAGGAAGCTGAGGCTGCTCCATTCTCAGTCCAGTCCAGAGTGAATGTTTCCCTCTCAGAAGCTTCACAATCCAGCCCAGATCCTCTCTGACTTGTAGGAGTCTTTGACCAAGAAATTAAAATTATATTGAACGTCTGCTCATCCTCAGAATGAAGTAAAAGTATTTGTGTTCCGAAAATAATCTACAGATGCTAATATCAATTATTAACATTGATTGACAGCTCTAAACTGACCCTTCATCACTATACAGTTGCAAACTGAGAGCTGGAATATTTAGAAATCCACAGATGCTCATAACAACTGGTAGTACAAGTATACAGTAGAGACGACTGTAGAAAGTAGCAGGTCCTCAGAGTACTAGAATAGTTGTACAGTGTTGACTGCTGGAAAATATTCATGATGTTCCTATGTTTGTGCTGCTTTTCATCATTGAGACAACACACAGCAGTCCTCCACAAACATTCACCAGACTGTTTCACTGAGGGTCTCAGGACCCTCATCCACTGTTGCCCAAGCCAGTGTGTCATTCAAGGAAGCAGGAGGTCCTCATCCGCCCCGGTCCACCCGACTGTGTCCCCTGAGACAGAAGACAGCTCACTTCTGGCAGACAAAAAAATTTGAAAACTTAGAGCTCCGGTCCTTGGTTCCTTCCTCCACTGAGCAGAACAAACACAGAACAGAGAGCAGTTCCTCCTCCAGTTCTCAGAAAGTCTGAGGGCACCAAAAGAAAGGAGGGAAATGCAATCAATGCTGAATTCATTTACATTTCTATTATTTGATCAAAGATAGAACTTAATAAGCTGCCATCAACCTTGATGACCAACTCCTTCACTGTGTAGTTCAAAATCAGTGGTTTCATCAGAGCTGTGAACTGAGCCTGTGTTCATTCACATATCAGTAACAAGGCAAGGCAAGGCAAGGCAAGTTTATTTGTAGAGCCCGTTTTCACCACCAGTTTGTCTCAAAGGGCTTCACATGGCATCATAACAACATCCTGTGTCCTTAGACCCTCACATCGACTGAGGAAAAACTCCATAGAAAACCCTTTTAACAGGGAAAAATCTGAGAAACCTCAGGGTGAGCAACAGAGGAGGATCCCTCACCAGGACGGACAGACGTGCAGTAGATGTTGTTTCAGACAAGAAAAGAGTTTACAATACAAAATGTGGGAAACATGGAAATGTTAATAACAGTTGAAGAAGGAAGCTTCTGGAAGGGGAGGCAGGGAGAGCAAGCCAGCTTGATGGGGGACTGGATGGTAGACTGGTTTATGGGAGGGGAGTGCAGGCCGGTGTGACAGTAGGGAATAAGGGGGGGGGGGGGGGGCGATGCAGGCGGCGGTTGGGGCTCTGGTGCATCTGTGGAAACACAGAGAGACTGCGAGATACCAAGGCCAAACTACAAAGTGCAACAAGTAGTGGTAATGACAGTTCCAAAAATGTGCAGGGAGGAGAGGAGGAGAGAGGGGGAGAGGAGAGGAGGGAAGGGCTCCATGTAACCTAATGTGTCCCCCAGCAGTCTAAGCCTGTAGCAGCATAGCTATCAATGGTTCAGAGCTACCTGAACCAGTCCTAACTGAAGGCTCTGTCATAAAGGAAAGTCTTAAGCCTGGACTTAAACGTAGTCAGAGTGTCTGCCTCTCTGACCCATGGAGACAGCTGGTTCCATAGTAGAGGAGCCCGGTAACTAAAGGCTCTACCTCCCATTTTGTTTTTAGAGATACTGGGAATCACTAAAATACCTGCATTCTGGGAGTGGAGAGCTCTGGTAGGACAGCAGGGACTGAGTTCTTTCAAATAGGATGGGGCTTTATCATTGAGAGCCTTATAAGTCAGCAGAAGGATTTTGAAGTCGATTCTAGATCCTACAGGAAGCCAGTGGAGAGAAGCTAAAGTGGGAGAGATGTGTTCTCTCTTCTTAACTCCCGTCAAAACCCTTGCTGCAGCGTTCTGGACCAGCTGGAGACTCTTTAGAGAGTATTTAGGACATCCTGACAAGAGAGAGTTGCAGTAGTCCAGCCTAGAAGTGATAAATGCATGCACCAGTTTCTCAGCATCACTCTGGGAAAGGATATTCCTAATCTTAGCGATACTTCGCAGATGGAAGAAGGCGGTCCTAGTCACATGCTTTCTGTGGGAGCTGAAGGAAAGGTCCTGGTCAAAAATGACCCCAAGGTTCCTTGCAGTTGTACTCAGAGTTAGGGTGATGTCATCTAGAGTAGTGATCCGATTCAAGAGTGTGTCCCTGTGGTGTTTAGGTCCAAACACGATGACCTCAGTTTTATCTGAATTTAGCATTAAGAAGTTAGAAGACATCCAGGATTTAATGTCTTTCAGGCAGTCTTGCAGATGAGTAAGCTGGCTTGTGTCGTCTGGCTCCATCGACAAGTAAAGTTGCGTTTCGTCCGCATAACACTGGAAGTTGATCGAGTGCTTCCGTATTATGTCACCTAATGGGAGCATGTAAAGAGTGAAGAGAATCGGTCCTAAAACTGAACCCTGTGGTACACCATATGTAACTCTGCTGTACTCTGAATAGTCATTATTAACATGAACAAACTGAAACCTATCTGATAAGTAGGACTTAAACCATTTTAGGGCAGTTCCTTTAATCCCAATGTCATGGTCTAGTCTCTGTAGCAGGATGCTGTGGTCGATGGTGTCAAATGCAGCACTGAGGTCCAAAAGGAATAGCACAGAGACAAGACCTCTGTCTGAAGCTATAAGAAGATCATTCGAGACTCTGACCAGTGCTGTTTCAGTGCTATGGTGTTCCCTGAATCCAGACTGGAAGGCTTCAAAGAGCGCTGTTTTAGTGCTATGGTGTTCCCTGAATCCAGACTGGAAGGCTTCAAAGAGCTCGTTGCTGTGCAGATGTTTATGTAGCTGCTCCAGGACAACCTTCTCAAGGATCTTGGAGATGTAGGGGAGGTTGGATATCGGTCTATGGTTGGCTAACACATCTGGGTCAAGAGAAGGTTTTTTAAGTAAAGGGTTGATGACAGCCACCTTAAAGGCCTGTGGCACATAACCTGTGACTAAGGAAAGATTAATTTGATTTAATATAGAAGTGTTGACTAGAGGGAAGGCATCCTTAAGGAGGCTTGTTGGGATGGGATCCAGCAGACAAGTGGCTGACTTGGAGGAAGTGACTGCAGAAGTTAATTCTGACAGGTCGATGGGGGAGAAGCTGTCCAAGTGAGCACCAAGTCTGGGAGGTGCTTCTGTGGGGACTGTAGTCTGTCCTCCATTACTGGCAATCTTTGTTCTAATATTCACAATCTTTTCAGTGAAGAAAGATAGGAAGTCTTCACTGCTGAGAGCTGGGGGGATGCATGGCTCAACAGCTCTATGGTTCTTGGTGAGCCTGCCCACGGTGCTGAAGAGGAATCTGGGGTTGTTCTTATTCTTTTCTATCAGGGACGAGTAGTAAGCGCTTCTAGCATTACGGAGTTCTTTTTTATATATTAATAAACTCTCCTTCCAGGCTTGGCGGACTTCCTCGTGCTGGCTGGAATGTGTCTTCCTTTCCAGTTGTCTGGTCTTCTGTTTTAAGGCACACAGCACTGGGCTGTACCTGGGAACTATTCTCTTTTGGTTGATAACCTTCTTCTTCAGGGGAGCTACGGCATCAAGTGTCCCAAGGAGTGCTGCTGCAGTGCTGTCCACAAGATAGTCTACCTGTGAGGGGGTGAAATCAGCATAACTGCCCATTATATTACTACAAGATGTGGCAGCAAGTTCTGCTGGAATAAGCTCCTTAAATCTAGAAACAGCAGTGTCAGATAGACATCTACTGAAGCGGGACTTTTTCCCAGGTAGGATCCATCCATCCATCGTCATCTTCCGCTTATTCCTACACATTAAGGGTCGCGGGGGGGCTGGAGCCTATCCCAGCGTCAACGGACGAGAGGCGGGGTACACACTGGACAGGTCGCCAGTCCATCGCAGGGCCGACATAGAGAGACGAACAACCATTCACACTCACATTCATACCTACGATCAATTTAGAGTATTCAATCAGCCTAGTCCCCAATTGCATGTCTTTGGACTGTGGGAGGAAGCCAGAGTACCCGGAGAGAACCCACGCAGACACGGGGAGAACATGCAAACTCCACACAGAAAGATCCCGTGCCCGAGCCGGGACTCGAACCCGGAACCTTCTTGCTGTGAGGCCACAGTGCTAACCACTGCACCACCGTGCAGCCCCAGGGAGGATATAATTTGTTAAAGTAAATTCAAATGTAATTAAGGAGTGATCAGACGAGACAGGGTTTTGAGGAAGAACTGTGAGGAGATCAGCTTCTATTCCATAAGTGAGTACGAAATCAAGGATGTGATTAAAAGTGTGAGTGGGTTTGTTTACCCTCTGACAGAAGCCAACAGAATCAAGAAGCGACTTAAACGCAGTGGCCAGAGAATCATCACTGACGTCCACATGGATGTTAAAGTCATCGACTATAATGACTTTGTCTGAGTTCAATGCCAAGTTAGACAGAAAGTCAGGGAATTCTTCTAAGAACTCAGAATAAGGTGCAGGAGGACGGTACACTACAGCAAGTAAGAGTGGTTTCTCTGCTTTCCAGTCTGGGTGGGAAAAGCTGACAGTCTGGGTGGGAAAAGCTGACAGTCATATGAACTGTTAGGTCGAGGGTTAATCACCAAATTTGACTGATAAATTGCAGCTACTCCTCCTCCTCTGCCAGTGGTAAGAGGTACATGGTAGTTAATGTAACCAGGAGGGGAAGATTCATTTAAACTAACATATTCTTCTGGCTGCACCCAGGTTTCAGTAAGTGCTAAGACACCAATCTGATAATTTGTAATTAAATCGTTCACTAGGAGAGACTTGGATGCGAGAGATCGAATATTAAGCAAACCACATTTAATAGTTGTATTGGGTTGATTTGCTGGAGCAGTTGTTTTAATTTGAACTAAGTTGCTATAAATTACTCCTCCAGATTTGAGTGTAGCCTTATACAGCCTCGGGGCAGACACAGTTTCTATAGGCTGCGTGGGTGACAACACGAAGGAACCAGCAGAGGGGCGTGTTAAACTGCCGCTCTGCCTGCTGGTCTGAACTCTGGGTGCTTGTCAGGGATTAGTATTGCTAATAAATTGGCCTATGTTCCTAGATAAGAGAGATGCACCATCCAAAGTAGGATGGACGCCATCTCTCCGAATCAGACCAGGCTTTCCCCAGAAGGAGCTCCAATTGTCTATGTAAGCCACGTTGTTATCTAAGCACCACCTGGACATCCAGCGATGAAATGAACGCATGCGGCTAAACATGTCGTCACTCGCTAAACTTGGATGGATGGATGGGTGGATGGATAGATTGATCGATAGATAGATAGATGGATGGATAGATGAATGGATGGATGGATAGATTGATAGATAGATGGATGGATAGATGGATGGATTGATGGATGGATGGATGGATAGATGGATGGATGGATGGATGCATGGATAGATGGATGGATAGATGGATGGATGGATGGATGGATGGATGGATGGATGGATCCAGCACAGGATCTTTCTGGGTGGAGTTTGCATGTTGTCCCCTTGTGTATTACAGGAAGTTTGAGTTAGTAAGTTTGCAGTGGATTTGGGTGGTATTTGCACATAAATATATGTACATTTACTTAATTTATCTTTTTTTGAACATTTTCAAAATGAACTTGTTAATAATTAACCAAAACGTGTATATATATATATATATATATATTGCGCAATTTATGATCAAATATGTTAACATTTATCATAAATCTCCAAATATTACTTGGGGGTCAGACCTCCCACAGAGCAGCACCAGGCTCTCTACTTTACCAGTGAGACAGAGAATCATTCATCCTGAGCAGCCCTTTAATTACTGGGCTAAATAATGAATGATCCTATACAGCAGACCCACCGGGCTTTACTTGAGTGACCCCCGACCAACGGAGAGTTTGGCTGCAGAGGGTCCACAGATGCATTCCACAAGGATAAATGTCAACCAGTGTGACGTACAAACTAAAAGCAGGAAGTTAATTATGAGAATGGTGACTGTTGCCAGGTAAGATTAGGATGTCTTTAGGAGTGTCAGGGGGTCGCGTGGGTGCCTGTGTTGGACTTTATAAAGTGTCAGTCTGTGTTCTCTGGGACTCAGTAGTAAACCATTGCCTCACCTCATCAAGCCAAAAGTGACAGTAGTTTTCGACACCAGACAGTAGCGCCTCCGCTTGTTCTGCACTGTGTGCACACGCTAACCCTCAAACAGCCACAGTTTGTCGAAATTTTGAAACGCTGACTTCTGTTCTTTAATTTTCTTCTTCTTTTATTTCCACACAGCTGCATTTTTCTCCCAAAGAAATTTCTCTCTGAATTCCATCTTGATTTGATCATCATAGGATGGATTTTGGGCTGGACGTCATCTAACCGGCAGGATTGATTGTGAAAGCCCTTTTCAACACTAGCCTGACCTGAGCCTCTGACCCCCAGCAGGGAACACTGCACTCTGCCTCCGCATACTTGACAGTCTGACTTAGAACCCATCTGTTAAAACTGCCTTTTATTGAAGTAGTGGTGTTGACCTGCCTCTTAACTTTTTATCAGGATCGCGCAAAAACAACAAGGCCGAATTTCACAAAATCCGACACATACAGGACTTGACAAGACAGCAGAGAGGACTTGAAGTCTCGTCCTGTATGCTGGCTTCACTGCCATGTTAATCTGTGTTGTTGCTGCTATTTTTTATGCATTTCAAGCTGACAATAGTTACCGGTGTTATTGTTAGGATCATCATTGTTGGTGTTCTCCTTTCTTCTATCAAATCCCTCAAAGTATGCTCTCTCTCTTCTCTGTGAAACAGCATCATCTATACGAATGAATGAATGAATGAATGTTTTATTTTCGTGTCTGAACATTGGCATGACCCATCCCATATGGGATTATACAGACAAATTAAATCTAACCAAAAAATAAGGTTCACATTCCGGAAAGTCATATTTACAATCACTCTTCCAGATATCAAAAACACATGCACACACACACACACACACACACACACACACACACACACACACACACACACACACACACACACACACAGGGCAAAATCATAAATAAGCAGACAAAATGAGCCTTAAGTGTGTAAGTTTTTAAGAGTAGCAACATATTAGCATTTTTTTTTTCCATTTGTCTCCCTCAGAGTCTCAAACTACAGGACAGGGACATTTCATTTGGAGCTTTTTATCACTTTTTTTCCTTTTTTGCTGCATTGACCTGTTCACCTCTCACTCCCGACACACCTGGGATTGTATTCACACCTTCCCTTTCCACTGATACCCTGTGAAACTGTCCAATCGCAAAAAAGCGTCGTTAACACTTTTTTTACTCCTGCTCATGCAGTTGCAGTGTGACTTTGAATAAAAGCACCTTCTCCCCCGCCCCTCTCTCTGAGCCGGTCACATGATCCACTTGTTTGGTCCAGGGGAGCTTTTACACCTGAACTTATGATTCGGATCCAAATTAAAAGTCAGATGTGAAAGGTTCCCTCAAACACCTTGAATTTCCAGTAGGTGCTTTTCTCTCAACGAACCCTGGTGGGTTTGACTGGACTGCTCTTGGTCCAAGGGAACCCGGGTACAGAGGTGTGAGAGGAAACTGGATAAATACAGGAAATGAACCAAAAAAAAGTTAATCAAACATGAATATGACACTGTAAAACGACGAGGGGGAGGAGCTATGAGTGACACTCTACCAGGGTTGAAAAGGTAACAAATGCCACACTTGAACAGTTTATTTTGACACCACAGACCCCGGACAGGTAAACATGCCTTTAGAATTGTGGTAGCTTTTCTCTTCTGACCGGCCGATGTTTGTTTACCATGTCTGGTGCTGGAACACTCGTGATGTGGCTATCTAGAGTGAAAATGTATGGTTGGAAGCGTTTTCTAACCAGATATATATACTGTATACATCAATACACCTGCCACCTAGCAAGAATACCACATTTTCTTGTATATCATGTCATTTCCTCTCCCCTTAATTTTCAACCTGAGCTTCAGGCTGTCCTGTGAGTGTGCAGCCGATGTTTTCCATAGTGTGGCTCGTTCTTGCTCTGTGGAAACGTCCAGCACTCAACCTGCCTGACAGCCTTACAAGCTGCAGGAACATCACATCACTCTTTTTTTTTGTGCCAGGTAATACGGTTTGGTAGCCTGTCACAGATTACCATCAGGAGCAGACTTTTTCTGATAAGTGAGTACAGAGAGGTGAAGCAGCACTGTAACTTTGCAGCGGCTCGTGCATCTCTTTTTATGAACTCATTGTTTCAAAGTGTTCGATACATCAGTCATACCCTCTCCCACAGTCTACCTATCTAAAGTGAGGTGATTATTCTATCACTTTCCATTTTATACTCCAATATTTTTTTTTGCCTCTAAACAGTAAAGACTTCAAATACGTGCACGAGTCCCGTATTTCCATGATTAGCCCTCATATTCCTGCACAAAAGATCCGTATGGCCCTTGGCTGCAACAATTTGACTGTTCAACACTGAAAAAATTGAGCACAGTTCTTGATAAATATCCCCTCATTGACTCGTGCCGCATTCGCTTCCAGCATAACATTTATTTAATCAGAGGTTGCAAGTCTTGTTAATCCAACAATAGTTTTTGTAAGAGTAGAGACACTGGCAGAAAGGACAAGGGTCACCATCTGTCATGGCATTTCGAGGATCCTCCTGTTTTTCACGGAGCATGTGCTAATTTGTGTCCTACCTCATCCATACCTCTTGATGAAACCCAGCAGGGAGCTGCTGTTGTGCAGTTTCCCAGGTGTACAGGTCAGCATGCATATGTGGCTGCTTGGCAATTAGGAAATGGCCATGTAACCATTTTTTTGTTGTGCGTTTCTGCGACAACAACGAACCAGAGAAGGCACAAGAACCTATTTTTTAGCAATGTCTAAAACACAGTTGCTCTTATTTGTTACATTCGACAATAGCGAATCTAACTCTGCTGATTTCTGCTCAAAGTGCTGAGAGTTATGTTTGTATTAGAAGATTTTGTCGGCTATACTGTATGTTAAGAAAATACAAATCCTGCAAGTCAGTAATACTGTAATACTACATCGCAGGTGTAGAGGTATGCCTTCAGGATGTGTCCCCGTCATGAGTGTTTTTGACCTTTGACCACCGTATTTATTTTTTTAAGTTCATCTTTGAGTCCCAGTGGATGTTTGTTCTATATTTGACACAAAAAAAAATCATCAAGTGACGGTGACCTTTGACCTCTGATAGCGTTTCGGTTCCTCCTTGAGTCCCAATGGACATTAGAGCTAAATTTAAAACAAAAAAAAAATACAAGCACCAAGGTGTTTATACAATAAAATATGACATTCAAAAGAATCAGACATAAAGTCCACGCATGTGAGTTGACTTTCACTTTGGACCACCTCATCCTTGTGTCCCAGTGGAACTTTGGCATTCCACAGATGCATGAACAAGGATGTGTCGCTCTTTTACAACCTTTACAGTAAAACACCTTATCAATTCTGAGCCCTCCCTCCTCACAAAACACCCTAATATTTGTGTATGCAGCTGATTGATTTGAACTCTGTGTTTTGAGCATTCATGAAAAAAAAATATAAAATGCTGCAGGGAAAAATTGATGACTTCTGTTGGGGTTCAACCACAATGTTCATGCAGGGGGAACAAAACAATTTACCACCACTTTCATGTAGAGAGCTCGGCCCTGAGCGGTGCTGATCATAGGCAAATGCGACATATTTCCTTCTTATACAAGTTAGCGCGTTCGCCAGTAGAAACAGGAAGTGTAAATAACGACATCACAAGTGATTGGATGAAATCGCTTGGCGTGCAGAATTCGCGGGGATTGCCTGAATTTGCATTAAATGTTGGGCTTGTTGTGAGCCACAAGTATACCATCATTTCCTGCAAATTTGAGATGATGGATGCAAACTCTAATGCTGGATATTTCATCAGGTCTTTTCTCACAATCACATATAGCATCAGAGAATGGGATTCACCAGTATTGCTACTGGTGAATGTGGTGCCTTGCGAGTTTTATTGCTGGACCTACTGGTTGAGATATAAAAATTGTTAGTTATAAAAGTTATAAAGTTTTAACCTGATCAAATTTGTAGATATTGGTAAGTGTGGAAAACCTCAGCCGATGTTGTGGGAGTCAGTAACAGTCGGTACAATGATGAAGGGGAAGCTGCACCCTTTCACGTCAATGCCAAACAGCCAGCAGGACACTGTAGGGAATCGAACCCCATCCCAGTAAACCAGGAGCACCATGACCAGTGTCTGTTTTTGCTTTTTGACACGACATGGAAGGGAAAGCAAAACCTGCAGTAGCAACAGCACATGAGTGGTAGTGTGTTCTATTATGAAGGAGGTGGAAGAAATCAACGAGGGTCATCTTAGAATTGGCCTTGTATGTTTGGGTTTTTTGAAAGCTGCATGTTTGATTGAAATGCTGTTGGACTGCAGGAAACGAAACCTCAACAATACAAAAAAATGAGGAAATAAAATGTATTCATCCAATCATCAACAATTTTTATTTATATATATAAAAATTGTTAATAATTAGATGAATACATTTTATTTATATTATATTATATATATATACATATACATATATAAATAAAAATATAAATTGAATAAAAATATAAATTGTTAATAATTAGATGAATATATTTTATTTATATTATATTTATATTATATAAATATATATACATATACATACTAAAATTATTTTTTTACTTTTTCTTCCAAATTAGTCATACATAATATTTTACAGTTTTAATACAGTGACATCACATTACTTGACTATGCAGAAATAAGAGTGACATGGGCCAGAAATGTTTACATCATCAAGGCGCATGTACAACAAAAGAAGTGAGGAAAAAGAGAGGTACATACGTGCTGCGGCGGTGGAGCTGGCTCCTTTGGCGGCGTCTGTTGAATCAAACTGGAACGGCGTTGCTGAGAACATTCACCCAAGTGTTATACTTCAATACATCTTTAAGGCACCAAGAAAATATTTTCGTAAAGTATTTTTTTTTTGGAATTCTTGTTAACTTGAGTCAAATGTTTCCAAACTTATTTTTTGTTGGCTGAGTTGCCATCTATAGGTGACTGATTCAACATGACTCCATTCCTGCATCGACAGAAACAGACGGCTGCTACCTGCATGAGATAATAGTGTTTGTGTGTGTGTGTGTGTGTGTGTTTGTGGCATGTGCTGCCTTGACGTAAGGAGAGCGCAGTGTCATCTGTGGTACAGCTTCAGTCTGAGGACACAAACACACAAAGACCGTGTATGACAAAAGCATTTATGAAGGCATTAAAAACTGAGAGCACGATAAGAAGGCATCAAGTCAACATTAATAACTGACTGTAAAATGAAGGTTCGACTCACCAACCACATATTTTTAACCCCCGTTAACCGCAAAATATGCCAAATATGATCCCAGTCTGTTTCTAAATAAGACTTTTTTTTCAAACAGACCAAAAGAAGAACCTTTGATCTCTTTGCTGAATTTCTTTCCAAATGCAACACATTGACCACCACATTTACAGGTACTTACTCTCATTCTTGAACTACATGAAGTGTGAATACTTGAGTCAAGTATTAGATGCAGGAGTATTTCTGCTCCTGAGTCTCTTCACACTTCACATGAAAACATGTTTGGGAACATCGGTTCTTACCTATAACAATGATTTCGGTGACCCTGTCCATCCTCTTCCGTCTCTTTCGTCCCTACACAAAAACAAGCATGTAAGAAGTTCCATCTGATATCTGCTGAATTTTTACCAGCTTGGTAACGCCATGGAAATGTGTGTGTGGGTGCGATGGAAGGGAGCAGGTTGAACGTACGTAGTTGACACCGCAGGACCACTCAGGGTGCTGCTGGGTGTGGCGCTCTTTCTCCTCTTTGGCCTTTTTATAATACTTGGCCTGCTCCTCCTTTGTCAGTGCTTTCCACTGTTGGAACACGACAAAACACACACACACACACACAGTTACAGAATGAACACACACATGCCAACTACCAAAGAGTGCTAAAGCTTGTGGAAGAGTACAAGCACACTTACTCTCTGTCCCAGGACCTTGTTGACTGCAGCGTTGTTCCTGCTCTTGAGTTCTGCCTTCATCTTCTCTCTCTGTTCCATGAGGAACAACATGAAGGCATTTTTGGGTTTTTTAACATAGGGCAGGTCCAGCTGCTTCTTAGCCTTCCTCTTTCTATAGAAATACAGAATCAAGCTGTTCATTTGAGAATTAAATATTTGTTTTTCTTCAAACAAATGTCATCAAGGCAGAATACAAGACAACACTGCTAAACTGGTTCTTGTTTCCTGAGTATTACTGAAGTACTTTTTGTCAAATCTGAGTCTGAACTTACTTGGTTTTAGGAGCGCTGGCAGCTTTGGTCTGAGGACACAAACACACAAAGATGCTACATGAGCAAAACATAAAAGACACTATCACAATAAACATGGAACATGAGAAGAAAGCGTAAAAAGAACATCAATAATTATGGTGTGTGTGTGTGTGTGTGTGTGTGTGTCTGTGTGTGTGTCTTACCAGATGTGAAGAATCTGCCTGGTTGCCTTCACCCAGGGAGTTGTTGGGCCACTGATAGGGCAGGAACTGTGGGAGAGGGGGAGGGGGAATTTAGCCCGGCTACACACACACAAACAATGCACCATGTTATAATTTAAATTCATCTTCCGTCACAGTCAACACACTGACCTGAACTTGGCCGCTGAGGGGATGTGGCAGCATAACATATGGATACATTGGTGGTCCATACATGAAGGGTGGAGCCATCACTGGACCGGGGAACTGGTAGTTTTGGTAAAGTAGGTTGTTGCCATAGTAACAACCAGAACCACCATTGGTTTGATTCCCATCGACTGGACCTTCTGCTGGCTGAGGGTTGGTGTCAACACCCACTGGAGCAGGTTCGGGAGGTCCAGGGGGGGATGCAGGTGGAGGATCCGGGGCATACCCAATGATGTCCCTGAGAGTGGATTCGATGTCCTCCCACTCAAGTCCACCAAATAATCCTACTGAGTCAGCACTGCTGTTGTCCATGTTGGTACGATCAAAGATGTTTGAGGGTTCCTGTCAAACGCATTCACAGGAAGATGGTTTGATCAATGGGAAACATCATAATAGAACTCTAAACTATAAGAAAATATTAACTATTTCACTTTTCTACATTTAAAGGACATCTCTGTGTTTGAGCTTTAAAAAAACCAAATTACTGAAGGAACTGCAACCATAAGATTCAAATCACAACAAGGCTTCTTCTGTAACAGCAATTAAAAACTATTCCAACCACAACGTGTGTGTGTGTGTGTGTGTATATATATATTCACACATACACATATATATATATATATACATACATATATATACACATATATATATATATATATTAATGTACACGTATATACTAGGAGGGCAACGAAATAGTCAACAAACGAAACAATACTAAATAAGAGACAGGGCTCACGAAACAAAATAAAGATTAAAGAAAATCAAAAATCAGAAATGCAAAAATCAGATATTCTTTATTTTCTTCCTCAATATGCAGACATACAAGTTCTTGCTGTGTCAGTACAAAATTAAATGCTCCTTACTTTGAAAAACAAAGTGTTTGTATTTTTTCTCTTGTTTAGACTACAATGCAAATACAAACGTATTCAATTAAAAAAGTGCTTTGTTGTTGTAAACACTGACGACAACTACCTTCTTAAACGAAAAGGAAAACTAATATTCAATAACCCTCAGGGCTGCAGCCTCGTCTAGATCTGGAATGTCTGACCTCAGTGAGCTGGAATATTTAGCCTTCAACAGGTGCTTCTTATCCTTCCATCATGCTAGCAGCGCTCGCCGCAGTCTACGGTGTTGTGGACCCCCATTGTTTGCACACGGCTTTTGTTTAATCCACCATCGTCTCTCCGTTGCCTTGTCTTTGACATGGGAAGCCAAAACAAGTCCACACAACCGGTTTGTTTGACGAAGGAGCGTCCGCTACTTGTTCGACCTCGTCTCCCTCCATTTAGAAAATAATGGTTTCGCTGTTTCTTCTTCTTCTTCTTTTCATTTGTGTGTTCAGTAGGTGAGAGGGTCCAAATCATCAGGGGTGGGGGCGCGGCGCAGCTTCGCATTGTTGTTTTTTTAATGTTTTACACGGATTTTTATTTCGTTCGTCTTTGAATTTTATTTCTTCGACCTCGTGTATTGTGTATATATATATATATATATATATATATATATATATATATATATATATAAATTAAATAAAAATGAAGAAATAAAATTCAAAGACGAACGAAATAAAAATCCGTGTAAAACATTAAAAAAACAACAATGCGAAGCTGCGCCGCGCCCCCACCCCTGATGATACACACATATACATTTATATACATATACATATATATACACATATATATACATATATATATATATATATATATATATATATACACACACACACACACACACAGACACACACACACACACACACACACACACACACAGTGTCCACCCGTGTATGTAAGTCACAATTTAAATAATGTACGTAGGCTAATTTATGTACCATTCATATGGAAATGACGCCTATAATTGCTTGGAGTGTACAGTTAAACTACTCAGCACATGCTTTTAGGGCAAGTTTCCATTCATTCACATCAGAAAAGATTGCAAATTAGTTGTCAAATTCACATTTTCGTACAATTGTCTTATTGTTTTCTGCTTTCTCCCATTCCTGCCGCTTTATATTTATAATTTATTACATCCCTTAACTGAGTTAGAACAAAAACATCATTAATTGATCAAATGTGATCCATTGTTATAAGTTCAACTTCCCAACTTGTGGCTGACGACATTCGTTGTAATTCACAAATACTTGAGTAAATACTTTTTACAGACTGAGACGCCTTTCTTCTAGCTAAATATTTATTTGAATTTACAGCATATCATTAAAGAAAAGTCCTACTGAGTGTTAATATTTGATTTCAGGACTTACCAACAGTGTTTGTCCTCCTAGCCGGGTGTCCGGATGTAGTTTCAGGAGGTTTCTCTCTGTTGGGACGCTCAGTGGGTAACCTGTGCTTCTCAGATGAACCGAGAGCCACGTGTTTTAACGGTTGGAAGATTTTAGACATATATACATTTCGATCACCGACGTATCTTGACGTCATTTACTGTAATTAAAAAATGCGCGTAGCAACCGTGACGTCACACATTGGGTTACTTCCTCCCTTCTTGTTTCATTGATTGCTGGCTATCGTTAAACCTACAGACGCTTCACTGCCACCTACTGGACTGGAGTGTGAACGAGTAAATTGGCGGGAAGAAAACAACAGAGAGTATTTGGCCTAACAATCCACCGTTCATCGTCGTCTTCCGCTTATTCCTCACTAGTAAGGGTCGCGGGGGGGGGGCTGGAGCCTATCCCAGCATCTACGGGCAAGAGGCAGGGTTCACCCTGGAGAGGTCGCCAGTCCATCGCAGGGCCAACATACAGAGACGAACAACCATTCACACTCACAATCACACCTAAGGTCAATTTAGAGTATCAATCAGCCTCGTCCCCAAATTGACGTCTTTGGACTGTGGGAGGAAGCCGGAGTACCAGAGAGAACCCACACAAGAACAGGGAGAACATGGAGACTCCACACAGAAAGATCCCACGCCCGAGCCGGGACTCGAACCCGGAACCTTCTTGCTGTGAGGCCACAGTGCTGACCACTGCACCACCGTGCAGCCCGGCCTAAAAATCAATTTAAATAAATCGCTGATATTAGCACTGAAGGAATGCAACATCTAAGAAATAAATGGTATTCCTGTGAAGGATACACTCACATATTTGGGTGTTTTCATTAATACAAATGTAAAACCCCTAACACCTCAAATTTTGACCCAATAGTTGAACCTAGGAATGTTTTGTAGCTCCTTTTTGATTCTAGACCTGAAATTTATGTGACAGCTCCAGGATGCGATATTTTTTTGGGGAAACATTGATGTTACCAAAAAAAATGTTCAAACAAATTTATTAGAAATCTTTTGGTAAATGAATCTGTTCCTTCTGCAAAAATATATTGGAATTTTCTTTACAGAGATGCAGATTAGAAGTGTGGCTGATCGGGGATACATTTTGTTGAAAGTATCTTTCAAAACTACACGTAGAATGTATCCAGCTAAAAAAACATTAGAGAGATTTAAAATTGAAACTAATACCCTTGTAATTTCTGTGGCTGGTGTGAAGAATCCATCAAACATTTATTTTATCACTGCTTGTATCGTCGAATATTCAGGGCCAGCACGGAGAATTTTATTTAAAGGAAAACAGGACAGTCTTAACATCTGCAAGAAAAGGACATTTTTCTTTATTTTGAAGACAACCAAGTCAAAAAGGACTTCACTTGATTCCTACAACTTGTTTTAATTTTGGGTAAATTTCATTTTCATAAGAGGAAATGGTCCGACCGCAAACCACACTTGACAGTTTTTTTTAAAGGAACTTTATCAGCACAGCAATCAATGGACTTAGAAACCCAAAAGCCTCAAAAAGAACTTTATTTTGGAAAAGGTTTTTTTATGTGTTTGATATTTTTCATCTCTCTTTTTTTCTGATTATTTGTCTTAAGTTACGATCTCTTCGTTTTACGTTCCTACGTTGTTGCACCCCTGGCTAAACAGCTTTGTTTGGTATGTTTGCGTTCATTCGTTAAAAGAAAAAAGAAAACAACAGGAAGTAAGACTCGTTAGACCGCGCATGCACAATGCCGATTGATTGCTTCTCTAATTATGGGGGCAAATTTGCTGTCAGGGGGCGTTCATTTTCGACATGGGAAAGGCGAGAGGACATTTCTTTTCACACAACCTTTCTTTTTTGTGGTCAGTCTTCTCATAATGAGCACGAGTGTTTGCTGTACAATGTGTGTTTCTGTTTTTGACATGCTTGTGGAAGGAAGGACAGACTTTGATCCACCTTATTCATCAAACTTTACTGCTGCCAAAAAGGTATGTCTTTTAAAGCCGATTTTTACTTTAAACATCTTGTAATAAGATAGAATGCAATATACATGTACAAGTATCATCAAAATGAACTGCCAACATTTTAAATTAAGTCTCTATTATCAACAGCCAAGAATTACCACAAAAAAAAAAATCCAGTCTGTAATGAAAGGCCT
Organism: Aulostomus chinensis; assembly: GCF_037954235.1. Lineage (NCBI taxonomy): Eukaryota > Metazoa > Chordata > Actinopteri > Syngnathiformes > Aulostomidae > Aulostomus > Aulostomus chinensis. The sequence goes on from NC_141340.1 coordinate 19,543,266, forward strand.
CCATTGGTTCAGCTCAAAACTCGCGATGCAGGCAGGTTTGGTGAACGGAACCTATTTTAAACCTAGAATGTTCCTTTTTCAAGAACCTAAAAAATGGGAAAATGGCAAAAATACAGCTGAGTCTTTTACTTGTGTTTATCCACCTTCACGCGGTAATCTATAAGAAAACCTGTCCTGGACTAATGGAGATCATCAGACAAAAAAAACCCAAGATGGAGATGGACAATGTTGAGTTTATAAATAATCCAGAAAAAAATAAGTCACTGGAACAGGCTTCTAAGGCAGTGAAACACAATTTAATTAATAACAACCTCTGAATCTGCTCCAGATAGGCTGAAACGTGAATGTCGGGGAGAAAAATAGACAGGCAGAGAGAGAGAGAGAGAGAGAGAGAGAGAAAGAAACAGAGAGAAAAGGGCCAGGCTGCTCGCGGCCACACCAGAGACCAAAGGCATGCACAGATGGAGACTCTCACACTTGCTGGCAGTTTGGAGAGTCAGACTGCATCTCCATGCAGCTGTTGGCACTTTTGACAGCTTCCACTGTGTGTTCATGACCAGAGTCCAAAAAAGCCCCCAAGTCCCAGAACTTCAGCATTCACTGTTGTCAAGAGGGCACACTTATACCACAAAAAAAGACAGAAGAAAATACCCCCCCCCCAAAAAAAAGAAGAAAAAAAAGTCCTCCACACACTCATTAAATAAAGATTGTTGAACTCTGAGAAGCGCCGTTGCAGGTCCTCTCTGCACTCTAGAAAAAGAACATGGAGTGTTCTTCACCGGCTGACTTACTGACCCCATTGTCAAAACATGCATGCAAAATAGAAGACATACTTGTTTAACAAGTCCACGCGTTTTGCTTTGAAGTATGCCTCCATCTTTGAATTATGCATAATTTGAAATATTTGTGCGGAGTGAAATGTGAAGCTAATTCTGCTGGCCTTCTTGGGGAAGAAAAAAAAAGTTGCAAGCATTTTTGGCAAAAGTTGAATATCTTTTCTAAACACCAAAAACATGTAGTTCCTTGTATATAACCATGGGCTCTGCAGCCGTCCAGGCCCTGCCTGACACAAATGGCCGCTAGCTTCTTCTGCTGCATGCCAGCGGTCCTTTTCTGGCCCGGGTGACCTATTTTTTTGTCAAATGACCCAATACAACAGCCAGAGTTGTCACTGTGTTATAAGGCAGATGCAATTCAAGAAGTTTCTCATGTTTTTTATTACTATTATGAATGCATCCGAAACTGTTGTTAGTGTGAGCCCAAGCTGTTTCTTTTCCTGCTTGATCTGGAGGATGTCATGCCTTCTGCTCCATTTGTATCCGACTCCCTTTAGTTCCAGAGAGACTTCAGCGATGTAAAGCTCTCTGAATAAGAGCCAAACCTGCTTTATCTGACTCACCTCCCGGCTGCTATTTTGCCACATCCTCGTTATTTACCTGGTGGGAAATGTCACAAAGAAGGCTTTGGTAGACACCTTTACACCCCCCCCCCCCCGCTTTCTCTAACCCTGCCTGTCTTCCTTCCTTCCTTCTTTTATCCACCTCCCCTTCCTTTCTTCCTTTCTGTTGCTGGATCTGGTTCTGAGTCTGACTGCAGTGTTTTGAGACAGTTTACTGGGATCTTGTGTGAGACATGAAAAGAAAGCGCAAAGCATTAATCTAACCGAGCTAAAATGAATGCATGCATCACTGCTTCCAAGTGTTTCCTCAGCTGGAAGGAGGCATGGTTGCTTAGGTGGTATTTTTCAGTGAACAACTGGAAGTTATGATGTGCCTTGGATTTATTTCAATGATTTGAAAACACTGAAGCTCCCATTTTTCACAAAGATGCTATTGACCAGTAGAGTAGAGGGCTTTTTAAGCTTCGGAGTTATCAGTCATTAAGGATGTTGGACAATGGAGTTGATATGTTGGCTACTGTGTTGTTACTGGGTAATTAACCTCTTGACACTCTGATTCCTGCCAGCTCTCAAAAATGGTAAATCAATACTTCACCCAGAAAAAAGAGTAACTTGACTTTCAAGTGCTCCAAAATACATAAATTTATCATGCAAAGATTTCATTTGAAGTTAACGGAAACTAATTTTCTTCAGCTTATCCAGTTAATGGTCGGGGGGGGGGGGGGCTGGAGTCTATCCCAGCAGCCTTCAGGTTCACCCTGGACAGGTCACCAGTCCATCACAGAGCCAACACATAGAGACAGACAACCATCCACACTCACAGTCACACCTACAGTCAATTTAGAGTATCAATCAGCCTCGTCCCCTCTTGATGTCTTTGGACTGTGGGAGGAAGCTGGAGTACCAGAGAGAACCCACACAGGAACAGGGAGAACATGCAGACTCCACACAGAAAGATCCTGTGCTGGAGCCGGGACTCGAACCTTGAACCTTCTTGCTGTGAGGCCACAGTGCTGACCACTGCACCTCCATGCCACCCTGCCCAAAATCCTCAGTTTACAAACTCTAGCATAACATCCCATAAAATCTACATTGTCGTTCTCTAGCCATAAACTCAACAATCCACAATTTGAGCTAAAAACAAACTCCCCTGGTTTTGCACATGGTCGGACCAAACCACAAGTCAAATATTCCTCTTGAGCTTAAACAAACGTGTCTGCAGTCTTTAGAATCAGCTGATGGGGTGCAGACTTTTAAATGCCAGCTTAAAAAAAAAAGACAATAATTTCAAGCTTCATAAAAGGCAAAAAATAAATGATTCTCTTTGTAAACACTCTGTAAACAAAACTGGCAACAGGGCCTCAGGAGGGGTTGCCATTATTACAATTAGAGACCGTTAAAAACACAGTTTGAGGAGCTTCATGTGATAATGGCTGCATATAATTTTATTAACCGACTCCACAAGCACATTTTTAAACGAGCATGTTTTCTGTGTGCGCCGTTCTTCTTTTTTATTGGAGCCATTTGCATGCTGTAAGGGAATGTTCACAGGTTGGCTATATGTATAATGGAATCTTTTCATAATTAGGAAAACCGAGTTAAGTCCACTAATATGGCTAATGATACAAGATGTTAAATTTCACAGTTTGTGACTCCCCCATTCTCATCATTAGAAGAGTCTTGGTTTTAAGTTTTAATTACAGAAACTATAAAAAGTCCAAATCAGGTCATGCAGGAGGATGTTTTTTGGTGCAAAATTTGCATGAATGAATAATGTGTCCTCTGAGTCATTTATGTGAGGAGAAACACATTTAAACACACTTCACGGCGTATTAAGAAGGTTTATGGCCACTCTTCTTTCATCCATTCTTTCTTTCATAACTTCTAAATGCACCAAAGACATGTTTTACTACACCTTCACCCATCCATTTAAAATCCACTTTCTGTCCATTAACTCCCCACTCTCATTACATTCATTCTTTCCCTCTAAATCCTTCTTCCTTGTGTTTGTCTTGGTCCCCCGTGAGTGTGAAAATGTTCTCAGGGAGCTGCAATCAGGGAGTGTTCGCAATGTTGGAAACAGATTTTGTATTTTTTGTATTTTTTGTACTAAGGCTCTAAGACGCTGAGTTTCAGAAGGCTATTGTCATATGTCCATAATAAAGTAATATTATTGAAGTGGAACAATTTACAGAGCACTAATTAAAAGACTTCTTTGATCTACTTTGATTTTCTCTGATCTTTACCGTTTATCCTCAAACGAGTTAAAACCAAAAGGAATACAGAAAACTTTGACTTTTCTGTTCGACCAAACTATGCAAATTAGGTCAGAGCTGTGATAACCTGTCCAGGGTGCACTAATGGCAGCAGCGGTGAAGAGAATGGGTGGATTTAAACATTGGCTACAGTACAAAACAGGAAAGGAAGATCTGGGCCAGTGAGGAAATGACAGGTGACAATTACACCGGAAGCCTTTGTGGTTCCCATTCCCTGGATTACATCACTTAATTAGCTCCTAGTAATGGTTAGAAATGACCATAAAAGAGAGCTCCCATTGAAGGGTTTTATTACACAGGGATGTTTTGAACAAAGGTGCTCTTCATCAGACTTGCAAAAACTAGTGAGTCTCCATCTTTGAATCATACAGAAGAGGCTAAAAAGAGACCTGGATCAAAGATTCAGCGAAATATTTTTTGCCGCAATCTGTATGGCTTAGCTTGTATGTGTACTTCTCACTGATTCAAAACAACAAGAATAATATCAAAAAACTCTGGTACCTTATTGAGACCGATCCAGCCCACCACACCAGAAACAATGGATTAATCCTGATGTAGCCCTTTTCTCCTCGTGAAATGAATATGGATGTCTCTACCAATGGGACTTTGGTCAAACAAGTGCATAACCACCAGTTAATCAACCAGTCAAACAGGAGACCAAAGCCCTTGCAGAAATTTCTGGTATTCTGGGAATCATATATAAATCTCTTGAACAGAGTAACACAGGAAAGTCTGCAATCAATCATGCAAAACCTTAGATACATTTTGAGGGTAGAACAGGAAACCTTTCGAACCACAGAGATCCCAAATCTGCCCTTCTAACTTCCTGCACCGATGATGTCCATCTATTCCTCAAAAAGCCACGTGATTCTCTGACTACACATCCCCTATCCATCCTGCTTTTTATTTTATTTTATTTTTTATTTTTTTGCAACAACTATTCATTTCTACTTTTGACTTTGATTCCACGAGATCAGGAGTCACCAACCTTTTTAAAGCTGAGAGCTACTTCTTGGGTACCAATTAATGTGAAGGGCTACCAGTTTGACACACACACACACACACACATATATATATATTGTATATACATATACACACATATATATATACATACACACACACACACACATATATATATATATATATATATTTGTTTTTTTTACTCTATATATAAAAACCCATTTTATTAATAGATAAATCTGGGACAGGCCTATTGTCATTTTCAAAGTCACACCAATGCAAGTGTGATTAAAAATAGAAACAAAAAAATTAGATGCAGCTCACTAGTGAGTGGTGCTATGGTGAACTATTTTTAGAACAGGCCCACGGGCGACTCATGTGGTCCTTGCGGCCGACCTGATGCCCGCGGGCACCATGTTGGTGACCCCTGCACTAGATACTCCCTGAAGAGCGGTGCCCTCTGCCCCTGAGTTGTGGGGTGGCAGAACCTGTATGTTGACTGAGAGGATGAGTGTCGGAGGATTAATGCCCAAACACACATCTCTTATTTTCACAAATAAAGATGCAAATATAATTTCAGAGACACTTGAGCATGACTCAAAGTGACTCTGTGACCAGATGCCGCTGCATGAGAGGTGCACCTGTGGCACGGATGAAAGGTGTGCCAGCCGTTCCACTCAGCCAGCAACAAAAGAGCCAATCTAATTCCCTTTAAAAGCATGCATTGCATACAAACTTATTTTTTTGTATATTTGAAAAGAGCATCCAAACCACCTCCTAACAAGAGAAGCAGATGTTCCCTGCAGTGTGTGCACAGGTGTGACTACAGTCTTGGTGCCAGGGGAAATTCTCTTTCATAGCTTCCATTTATTCATACTTTTCTTACCTTTCAGTGCAACAATTAATTTATTTTGGAGAGTTTTATATTATTTGGGGGCGGTGCAGTGGTACAGTGGTCAGCACTGTCACCTCACAGCAAGAAGGTTCCGAGTTTGAGTCCAGGCTCCAGCACGGGATCTTTCTGTGTGGGTTCTCTCTGGTACTCCAGCTTCCTCCCACAGTCCAAAGACATCAAGAGGGGACGAGGCTGATTGATACTCTAAATTGACTGTAGGTGTAACTGTGAGTGTGAATGGTTGTTCGTCTCTATGTGTTGGTCCTGCCATGGACTGGTGACCTGTCCAGGGTGAACCCCACCTCTCACCTGAAGGCTGCTGGGATAGGCTCCAGAGTTGCCGCAGGACTCTTTTCTGAATTAATTAGCTTGAGGGAGTGATGCTAGCAATGAGCTACACTCCTGCTATTCCCTGTTGTGACCTTTTCACCTGTGTCCACTCTTATACAATCTGGTCTGTGCTTCACTGCCTTGTATTTCCTGCACTTTTAAGTAAATATATGGATAAATTTGACCACAGTTTAAGCAAATATATATGTATGGATTAATCTACAGTTCAAGCAAATATATGAATAAATTTATCTACAAGAGCTATGCCTTCCTTGTATGACGCAGTTTCCACAGATGCAGTTCAAGTTTAGTCTACCACATCAACGCAAAGCACCCAGTCGCAAGTGCAGCCACAGCTAACGTTAGTGGCTAATATGTTAGCAGTTTAGTGACCTACAGCACAGCTCTTTGCCAAACTACACACATGAGCAAGTCTGCAACCGACAGGCTGACGAACGTTCTTGCCAAGTGGATGAAATTCCCTCTCTGCTTATGTTTTATCATTCCAAAGTTTTTTTTTTAAGTTCGATGTTCCAGTGCGACTTATTACAACCCCATTTTCTGCTGTGTTCCTCTCTGACTTGACAAAACTGGTTCCTTCCAGAGATAAATCATTTCTCTCTACATATTAGATGAAAAATACTCCAAAGCAATTGTCCATGTTAATTTGTGTTTTCTCATCACCTTCTAATTTATTATTAATTCAAACAAAGCAAGACAACACATATAAGAGGAAAGGAAATTGTCAGGATTTTAGGATGTCTCTTATCTGAGGTGACTAAACTGCCAGCTTCAGAAAAGGACTGGTCTTCAGGCACATTAGTTTTAAACTGGTCCAAAAACAAAGACAATGATAAAAGACTGGTCTGGTACCAAATAATGCTTAAATGTATTTTGTAGAATATTTTAAGAGCCGAAACTTTACAATAGATGATCAGTAATACACCATTTAACCCATATTTTGTCTGTAAGCGCATGAGAGATGCTCACCATAAGCTAAACATTTAGCCGTGCGTATGCTAACTACACTGATTAGCTGCAAAGCTAGGCTAAGAGTCAGATACAACAATTAATGAAATAAAATTCATAAATAAAACCAGTAATTATTGACAAGATGTGAACGCATTACAGGATATCTTGTTGACTGACATCAAAAAGTAATTCCAACAAAAACGCTGTCTTAAAGTATTTCAACTTCATTTAAATTTGCCATGTTCTGCTATGACTGAAGTTCAATGGGAAGGTCCCATTTAGCTCAATATGTTCCTATCATTCTGAGTCAGTGTGAATGAATAGGATAACATTCTGGGTTTCAATGGAAACTTTAACATCGACTTTGTGTTTATTCACTTAGTGGAACAAAGCAACACAACACATAGCCAGGAAGACTTTACTGCCACAAATAACTTCAAACTTTCTGCAACTTTTAAATGTTTCCACATCATCAAAACTGCTGTACAGCTGTGGCGTTGGAATTTGACAAAAATTATACTTTGGTTCAACTTAAAAACAAAAAACAAAAAAAACATCTTGTTTCAGTTGACATTGTAATTTACAAAGAATAAAGACAGGAACATGATTTTCCTTAAAATTTATTGTGATGTCTTTTTACAAGTATGCATCCTCTTACAAAACAAAACCCCACTCACAAAAACTGTACAAAAACTACAAACTATGACTTAACAGTGGCATGCCACACATGTGTGTGTGTGTGTGTGTGTGTGTGTGTGTGTGTGTGTGTGTGTGTGTGTGTGTGTGTAGATGGATACATATTTCCATATACTTTATATAAATTGTTCATTGTCTTTAATGAGGGAGAATGATGGAGCATGTTGTCCTGTTACAGATTATTAAATGATTATCACAATGATTTTCTTGAAGATAAAACTTTATTTGTCCCTCAGTGGGGAAATCTAAGGCAGTAAATCTCACTTCACCCACTTGATAATATCCTTCAGGGAACTGAAGGCAACTCTCCCCACAGCTGGGCCCGGTCCTCTGGTGCTGGGTCACATTCCAGGCCAGTCTCCATCTCTTATCGTTTCCTCTTTAACTTTGGTCATAGTGGAGGTACTTGGACATCTTGGCCTTCTTTTTTCTGAGGTGGTACTTGGTTTACAAAGTAAAAAAGACACACACTGCCCTTTCATTTATAATACATGAACCCACCACTTGAGCCATGGCTTTTTTCATGGCCCTGTTCTTCCAACTCCTGTAGCGTTCTAAACAATTGTGACAAAGCTCAGATCGAGACCCCTCCCCCGTTCTGATGAAGATTTAGAGATTTTAGCTTTGAGGAAGAGACAGACGGAGCAGGAGAACCACCACTTCCACCACAGCTTCCTTTGTGTCGTATCTCTATTGCAGCCATGTTTTTCTTTGGCCATATCATCGTTGTTATTGCTTGTTATTTCCTTGCCACTTCTTTGTTGAAGTATGGTTGTTTTTGTGCCATGCTGTCATCGAAGGCCTGTTTCTTTTCTTGAAGGCTTGTTATTTCTCTGCAATGTGATTCTTGAAGACTCGTTGTTTGTTTGCCACGTTTTGATCGAAGGCTCGTCGTTTCTCTGCAGTTTGATTATTCAAAGCGCTTTCTCTGTCCTCAATGTGGTTTTCGAAGGCTTGTTGTTTTTCTCTCATTTCTTCATGGAAGGCTTGTTTTGTTTCGGCAATGTCATTATCGAAGGCTTGTTGTTTCTTTGCCACGTCATTGCTGAAGTTTTGTTGTTCCTTTTCCACGTCTTGCTGGAATGTTTGTTTTTTATTTGTCATGTATGTGTTGAAGGATTGTTGTTTCCTTGCCATTTCTTTATTGAAGACTTGTTCTGACTTTTCCATGTATTTATTGAATTTTGGCAGCTCCTTTGTGTTTTCTGCCTTGGTCCGATTAATGAAGGCTTTTTGTTTACTTTCCATATCTTTTTTGAAGGATTTTAATTTGTCCGACATTTCTTTTTTGAAGGCTTGATGTTCCTTTTCAGTGTCTTTACTGAATGTGCTGAGTGTCTTCGCCCTCTTTTTATGGAAGGCTTGGTGTTCCTTTTCCATGTCTTTCTTGAAGTTTTGTTCTTTCTTTTCCAGGTCTTTACTGAGGGTTTTTTGTGCCTTCAACATGTTTCTATCAAAGCTGTCACGCTCCTTTGCTATTTTGTTGTTGAAGGCTTTACGTTCATTTGCCACATTTTTCTTGAGGGCATCAAGTTCCTTTCTCACTTGTACACTGAAGGCTTCATGTTCCTTCTTTTCCCTGTTTTTGTTGAGGGCTTCATCTCCCTTTGCGCTGTCATTATTGAAGGCTTTGCTTTCCTGTTCTTCCTTGTCTTCACTTGAGGCTTGATATTCCATTGCCTCCATTTGTGGGGTATGTCGGCCCTCTTGTTCCAGTTTCAAAGCCTCAGGTTCCTTTGTAATTTCTTCCCTTGCTCTAAGATGGGCCTTCCTCATCGTCACCATCTCATATTTTAGGGTCTCGTGCTTCTCCACTGTCTTTTTGTATGCTTCAACTTGCTTCAAAAAGGCTGCCCTCTTGCTTGCCATCTTGGCCTTCTCCACCATGAACGCTCTCCTCCTGCACTCTTCCTTTCTCTGTTTTTCAGCAATATCTTCGTGCTCCCGTTCGAAAGCGTCCAGTGCCTCTTTGATTGCTGCGCCTTCTGTAAGATAGGTCCTCGCCATCATAAACATCTCCTTTTTCATAATCTTTAGGTTCTTGACGGTCTTATTTTTTTCTTCAAATTCTTTTGAAAAGGCTCCTCTCTTTTTCTCCATCTTGGCCTCCTCCATCATGAAAGCTTTCCTCCTGTACGCCTCAATTTCCCGATAGAACGTTCTTCTAAAGTGTTCTTGGTGACTTTTCTCCATGTCTATACCCTCTTTATAGAGTTTCTCAAGAGGTTCTTCTTCTGAGCTTTTCCTTCTTTGTCCTCCTGGATGGATGTTAGTTAAACTCCTTTGGTTTACTGAGGGTCGTGGTTATAAGGGTCTTTATAAACTGAGTCAAAGTGAAACCCGTCATCTCAGCCTGTCATCTTCAGCAGCCTTGTCATTCTGGTCAGTTATCATCAAAGACCAATCAATGCAGAATGAATCCAGTGTTCTTCAGTCACCTCAGTCATTCAGTGATGACTGCCCTCACACCCCTTAGACCCCAGACTTCAAGGTTGGCGCGTTTCCTCCTGGAGACACAAGCACTTCCCTCCCAAGTTTGACAATCACATCAAAGGCCTGTTAACAGACGTGAAAGGCAGAATACACGGCTCTCCTCAGTCCTCCTCAGTGGAGAAAGTTTGAAGTTATTTGTGGCAGTAAAGTTTTCCTGGCTATGTGTTGTGTTGCTTTGTTCCACTAAGTGAATAAACACAAAGTCTATGTTAAAGTTTCCATTGAAACCCAGAATGTTATCCTATTCATTCACACTGACTCAGAATGATAGGAACATATTGAGCTAAATGGGACCTTCCCATTGAACTTCAGTCATAGCAGAACATGGCAAATTTAAATGAAGTTGAAATACTTTAAGACAGCGTTTTTTTTGCAATTATTTTTTGAGTATCAGCCAACAAGATATCCTGTAATGCGTTCACATCTTGTCAATAATTACTGGTTTTATTTATGAATTTTATTTCATTAATTGTTGTATCTGACTCTTAGCCTTGCTTAGCAGCTAATCAGTGTAGTTAGCATACGCACGGCTAAATGTTTAGCTAAAGGTGAGCATCTCTCATGCACTTGTACAGTCTATATAGATATCATTAGCCTAATAGCATAGCTGCCCAAGTCATATTTGAACGTTTTCAGAAAACAAGAAAAAGCACTTTTTTGAGCAAGCACATTGGTATTATTCATTGATACTGTAACAGAAAGTTCAACCAGATGTGTCAACAAGTTTCCAAAAAAAGTGACACACAACATTGATTGCATAACAAATAAAAGTGACTTCGGCAGAATATATCTTGATTGAGGCAATTTTTCTCTTCCATATAAATACAACGATAAAATAACTGATGTTGGTTTACTCTCCTAAACATAACCAAGTTGTGTTACTTTTGTAACTTTAAGCAAGTTGTGTTAAATGTCTAACCTTAACCAGGTTGTTGCGCTTGTCTAACCTTAACCAAAGCCCCGCTCAGGTGCTGTGTGGACTTGTTTTCACACTGCCTACCGATGAGGGAGGTTGTCTTAGTACTGGTGGGCCACTCTTGGTACTCCTGGTTTCATTGCCTGCAAGTCTTTGAATTTCCTGAGAGTAATTTGCAGTTGGGCAAGAAAGAGTGGGACCCAGTGGAACGGTTCTTTGGGGATGCTGAGTCGCTGAGGCAGGTCCTCCCAGTCAGACTCAAAATCCAACTTTTACCAGATTCGACCATCTGCCAGGTACTTGAGAGCCAGAAGGTCATGGACTGTGGGGTCGCCAACTTTTCTTCCTGGTTGAATGTCGGTGACAGAGGCCCCAGATAACTTCATGAAGTCATTGTGGAATAGCTGGGTGGCCTTGTGTGGGGATGGTTGCAGACGTGCAGTCTCGAAGATGTCAATGTAGTCATGTTCAATGAGGCTATGCATGGAGTCACACTCCATTGGTGTGTGTCCTGCAACCAGAAACCTTTGTTCTATGGTGACACCATGCTTCATGGCCAGATCGATGTACGCCGGTTTGATAGCCGCAGCCATCACTCCAGACTATGATTTTTTTCAATATCTGGGTTGGCCCCTAGGGCCGACTCAAAGTGTTTGCACTACAGATGGGCAAAAACCTCACTGCTGAGGGAGCCCTAATGCTCCACCCAGGGGTAACAACACCTATCTTTGTTACCCAGGTTGAAGCTAGTAAAGTTGTGCATCTGTCGTTTAGTTTTATAATACATGGTGCTTGCTTTTGTGTGTGTGTGTGTATATATTTATGTATGTATATATATATATATATATATATATATATATATATATATATATATATATATATATATATATATATATACATACATATATATATATAAAAATAAAACAAACACCTTTCCAAGCTCCGACCGCCGCCTGCATCGCCCCCCCCCCCCTTTTATTCCCTACTATTACACTGGCCTGCGCTCCCCTTCCATGAACCAGTCTACCGTCCAGTCCCCCATCAAGCTGGCTTGCTCTCCCTGCCTCCCCTTCCAGAAGCTTCCTTCTTCAACTGTTATTAACATTTCCATGTTTCCCACATTTTGTATTGTAAACTGTTTTCTTCTCTGTAACAACATCTACTGCACGTCTGTCCGTCCTGGGTGAGGGATCCTCCTCTGTTGCTCACCCTGAGGTTTCTCAGATTTTTCCCTGTAAAAAGGGTTTTCTATGGAGATTCTCCTCAGTCGATGTGAGGGTCTAAGGACAGAGGATGTTGTTATGATGCCATGTGAAGCCCTTTGAGACAAACTGGTGGTGAAAACAGGCTCTACAAATACAATTGCCTTGCCTTGCCATATAACTTTTATCTGAAAATATTGTATATAACTGAGGTCAAACGTGCATTTGTTTAATGTGCTGTTAACTGCTCCAACCACAGCAGCTACTTCATTGAGGCTCGGCAGCCACCAGCAAGGGTCGGTAAGGGTCAGCCACCAGCAGGGGTCAGCAACCAGCAAGGGTCATTAAGGGTCAGCCACCAGCAGGGGTCAGCAACCAGCAAGGGTCAGCTCAGGCGCAGGTGAAGGAGCCTGGGGCGGTGAAGGAGGAGGGCTGTTTGAAGGCTCCAGGCACACTCACACACACCAGTAGTGGACAGTGTGAAGAAGTGTGTGAATCTAAAATGGAATTTCTTTAACTATGCTGGCTTGAGTCCTCTAGAGATTTTCATTTTGTTCTTTTTATTTTTATATTTTCTCTGTCCAATGTGGCACAAGTTACTGTTGGAGTAAAAGATTCAGTAACATCCAGGTCCAAAGACAGAGAAGGCAAAGCTCCAGGAGTCTTTGATCTCTGAATTCTGTGTTTGATCTCTGAATACTGTGTTTGATCTCTGGGTTCTGAGCATTGATCTCCTGCTTCAGTCTTTGATCTCTGACTGATTCTAAACTCATCAAAGATCACATCAGCATATTTGTCCAGACTCCAGATGGTGATTTTACCATGTGCACTCCAGCAGTCCTTGTTGCTGTCTGCTGTTGTGTCACAGCAAAGTAAGGAAACAGCCTGACGGTCCTCAGGAGGAAATTCAACAACCTCCAAAGATGGAGGTGAATCTAGACCTGCTCATGTTGGCCATCCTTGATGAACTTGGGCGGTACTCTGGTGCAGGGATGAGGTCATGGAGATGATCTGGGAGCAGTCCTGATGTTAAATGCTGTGATGAAGGACAGTGTGGTGGAAAAATGGGTCAATTTGAAATTTTCAACAGTTTAACTTTGTTGGCAGGACTCCAACCTGAGCAGGGAGACCCCAACGGATTTCTAGTCCATCGCCTTCACCACTCGGCCACAACAACCACATTCACACACTCATTTGTAGAAGATTGAAATGCAACAATTAATCTTTGTGTCAGCACAGACCAACTTTCTTTTAATTTCTCACAAAGACAAACTGTGTGTGTGTGTGTGTGTGTGTGTGTGTGTGTGTGTGTGTGTGTGTGTGTGTGTGTGTGTGTGTATATCTGTGTGTGTCAGTGTTTTGAGTGAGCTTCCTGGCAGGTTGACACAAGTCATCTGATGGCATTTTTTATTTTAAGAAATACCTCTGGCTTGTTTTTGTTTTGTTTTGTTTTGTATTCTTTTTTAATGAGAAATTTATGGTATTTAAGGTAACACTATGTTGATACATTCTGGTTACCATGGTTACTGTTTGTATCTGAAGTTTAGAGACTTTTCTTAAAGACTACATTCTGGAGAAAATACAGTGATTGGAAATATTCAATTTTACCTAGTTTTTGGTCTTTTTCTTGCATTGTTGCTGTTTGTCCTGCCAGAAAAGAAAACTATAGGACTGTTCTTAAGGTCAAAGGTAATGTTGATACATTTTGTGGGGGAAAAAATGGAGTGATTGAAAGGAAAAAAAATCACCTGAAAATGCATACATTTCCTGCTTTGCGTTTTTATTTGAAAAGACAAATGTTATGGTTGAGAAATACTGTTTATGAATGTACTGTAACATGTATTACATGTACATGAGTATTTAAAATTGTATGAAGGTTTTAAATTCAGTTAAATAAAAAAATAACTTATGATGACATATACTTTTATTTGAGACCACTTAAAAGAAAAAGCTTGCTCCCACATTCAAAAGTTCATTCGATGAATTTAAAATATTCAGGTTTAATAAAGGAGTATATTTAAATTGGGTAATACAACCAATTTAATGATTTTCATTTCGGGAAACTTGAAATAATTGGTTTGTAAAATCATCAGAAATTGGTTTACATCAATTTAAAAATTTCATGTTGAAACAAAATAATTTATTTACGTTGTATAGCAAACAAATTTTAGTTGTGATCTGTTCAGCCAAATTTTTTTAATGAAGCCAATGCTTTTTTTTCAGTGTAGTGAAGAAGACGACCTTATGACACCATTTTCATTGTTGCTCTATTAGTTCTCAGTCTCACTCATAAAAATGAACCAGCTTTGACATGTTTACTTCTCTTGTGTGTTCACAACTTTGGTCTTTAAACTCCTGACAAACACAACACGTCACACATTTGGTGTATTAAAGCAACAAATAATAACATCATGATGATTCAGGTCAGGGGGGCATGGCCTGGAGGCAGTGTGGCCGTCTAGCAGAGTTGCAGGTTCAGTTCTCACTTCACCTGGTGACCAAGGTGAACTTGAAGTGTCCTTGAACAAGATACTGAGCCCCTCATTGCTCTTGATGACTAACATCTAAGACCAACAAGCTTTTGGTTTTCTCTGATTCTGTGGCAAAATCCAACACCAGGAAACAGAAAATCTTGAGGTTGTCTCACTTTTTTTTAAAGAAACTCTGCATAGGACAGTGATAGGATGCTTGTTTCCTTGGATGAAAAAGACTGGTACTCTCATCTTCTTAAACAATTACTTGTTCTATCAGGACAAGAGAATCTGAGCTTGGATGTCATTTAGAAGTAAAAGGTGAATTAAACTTGTAAACATCAGCTGGTGTTCACTCTGATGATGTGTGGATGGTCTGTATTCTTCCTTCTGTAGCACGATGCTGCTGGGAAGAAGCCTGATTATTGTCAGAGTTGTGTTCAGTGGCTCCTACTGGGTCCATTTCTGACAAATGGGCTCCAAAGAGTTCAGCTGTTTAAAAGGGTCAGAAAAAGCAGCACATCATTGCAGTCAGCAGACGCGGTGGCCGAGTGGTTAAGGTGATGAACTGTCAATATGTTATGCTCTGCATGCATGGGTTTGAATCCCATCCTCGTTGCAGGTCAGTTTGATTTCCAAGGTACTGAAATAATTATTTTGTGGGAACTGGATTTTTGTGTCTATTGTGGTAGTTGTTAGTCACTGAACAACAAACAGTAAATGTCAGTTCCATTAAATCCATTAATACATTTAAGAGAAAGATACAATGAATGAGCTGCATAGTTAAAAATCTGTCTGTTGATGATATTCCTAACAAAGGCCCGGGTGAACCTTTTGTGTGAGTTAGTCTGTAGTGATGAGAAAACATGAACTTTCTGAAAGTACCACCAAATGCTGCTCAGCTCCGTGTGATTGCACAATCAAATCCACGAGTCTCTTTTCCTCTGCAGTGGTCAATGACCTGTTGAATTCAGGCTTCAGTCTTTTGAATGTGTTACATCCGTGTTGCTGAGCTGCTTCATGAATCAGTTTCATGCAGGTATTCCCAATCTTCATAAACAATCAAAACTCATCAGTGAACAAGCAGGAAATCAAATGCAAATCTGGCCAATTTCCCATCACTAACATGAGAATCCATGTTTCTTTGCAACCCCAGGCTCCAGAATTCTTCCTGTGTGAGACATGGAGGCCCTTCTTTCACAATTATTTCCTCACCAGGTCGTCCCTGTCCAGTACGTAATTGAGCTGCAAATAACAGCTATTGGTCAAATGATGGTGTGTGCCATCGCAAAGAATTAATATTTGTACTAATTAGCCCCAGGCTACTGCTGCAACTGAAACTAAAGTAGAAAAACACAATGAAGGTTTCAAGTCAGACATGACAGTGCATATTTGAAAATACTAAATCATCAAGGACATGTGCTATGAACCCACTGCCATACAGACAAACAAAATGAAGAATGTGAGACAACAAGAGGGCAGCACGGTGGTGCAGTGGTTCAGCACTGTGGCCTCACAGCAAGGAGGTTACAGGTTCGAGTCCCGGCTCCAGCACAGGATCTTTCTGTGTGGAGTCTGCATGTTCTCCCTGTTCCTGTGTGGGTTATGTCTGGTACTCAAGCTTCCTCCCACCGTCCAAAGACAGGCAACTGGGGACTGATTGGTTCTCCAAATTGACCGTAGGTGTGAATGGTTGTTTGTCTCTATGTGTTGGCCCTGCGATGGGTGAACCCCACATCTCGCCCGTAGACTCTGGGATGGGCTCCCAGATGGGCTCCCTTACCAAGAATAAGCGAAAGACAATGGATGGATGGACATGACAATGCCCCCGCTCGGGTTGGTTTGAGTAGCAACCTTTCTGGTTCTCTTACATTCATGTGTGTTGCTCGTCCACGTGCAAAGTCATACATCACAATATTTGGCAAATGTTTCCAAGACAGCAGGTGTTCTGTCCTTAATGCGTTCCACGCGTATATCGACAGCAAGCTAAACGCTCCACTCCAAACAAGCCTCTGGGTCCTGCTTTTGCCAGGTTTATTGTTGAAGTTAAATGTGAAACTAAAAGGAAAATGAACTAATATTAGAATTATGAAAATTACGTGTCTTCAGATGCATAAATGATCAAATAAACAATTGTACATCTGTGAGCCATATAAAGCAAACCCTAGCATGGCTAATAGAAATACAAACCTAAAGGGAAACACACATGAACACGTAACTAATAAACATGTAGTCTAATGCTTTACCACTGAAGATGTTAGCAGATGACAATAAAAACCAGTGAGTTACCCAGACAACACAGTTGGCTGACACTTTTCATTGGTGGTTCAGATTTGTGCTCGATGGGATGGGATGAAAATTTGACCTTTGAACAGTAAAAACCATTAAAAAGCTGTCTTTCTGGGTGCTGACCACGTTGAAGTTCCCTTGATACCCAGCAGAGGGCATGCTGACACTTTCATCACCTTGATCGAAGGTGAACTAAGCTATACTGATACGTTGTTTAGATGGGAACCTGGGGGGACAATGGCAAGCAGAGCTGTCCTGAGTGGACAAACACATCTGAGAAGCATGGAGTGGAAGGAAGAGTGCTGGCTGGCACCACATGGCTGTCTACTTTCTCACATGCAATGTTATTGGCGTTCCTCCTGGACAAGTTTGAGGGCCACATGAAGCTGGTGAATGTTCCGAAAGATCCTGGAAGAGAAATACAGAACACAATCAAGTCAGTCTTAAGTACTCTTGTATTTTTGGGGACGAGACAAATATTTTGTCATGTGGTATCACTGCAGGTGTACCAGAGTGTTTGGGACAGGTGTTGAACCTCATAGACACGGGAATTTCAAGTTTTTGAGGGAGAAAAAACAGACCGAGGGAGTGATAACGGCCCTCCTGACCTCAGTAGCTCATTCCCATCAACCAGATGCTGCACACCAACAACCCACAACAAAACAACCACGAACAACCACAACAACCACTGCTCTACTTCTTCAGGAAGCTGCTGAGAGCTGGACTGGGGAGCTCCATCCTGAGGAATCTCTACTGCTGTGTGGTGGAGAGCGTCCTCTGCACCTGCATCACCGTGTGGCACGGAGCTACACTGCTGCTGAACAGAGGGCTCTGCAGAGGGTGGTCAAGGCTGCACAAAGAACTGTGGGGAGCAGTCTTCCCTCCATCTCAGACCTCTACACCTCATGATGCAAGGGGAGGAGGGCCCTACGCATCATGAAGGACTCCACCCATCCCGCACACAGTCTGTTTTGTCCTCTCCCCTCTGGCAGTTGGTTGAGGAGCATCCAGAGCATCCAGAGCAGGAACACCAGGCTCAGGAACAGTTTCTCTCTGCAGCTGTCAGACTGCTGAACTTGAGCTGTATTCTGTAGTCTCCCACCCTCTCCCATCCACAGTGCAATATCTCCTCCTCTAAGTGCAATATCCCTCAACTTGATACTTGTACATATACACTCTTGACTTGTACATATACCTTCTTTCTATTTATATATTTAATTCATATATGTGTATATATATATATATATTTAATTCATATATGTATATATATATTTAATTCACACACACATATGTATATACTGTATATATAGATATAGATATAGATAAATATCCTTCTGTAAATATCTTGTGTTTGAAATACCTATTTCTGTTCTCTACTCTCTATTATGCTATCTCTGCTATCCCGGGACCTGAGTTCAACTTTCGTACCACCAACATGGAAATGTGAGTGGTATGACAATCAAGATCCTTGAATCCTTGAAAAGGAGCCACCAAAGGCTGTGAGTCATCTGGGTCAGGCTCCTCCTGTTGGACCAGTTCTTTATACAGCCCATCCCTGCAGTTCTAAACTGAGCCAAACCCACATAGCTGCCAAGATAATTGAATAATTGAATCACAGATTCAAACGATCAGAGAACACGGCAACCTGGTTTTTAAAGGTGAGGATGAACTCCTTTTCGAGACATGATGTCCATCTACGCTTCTGCTTCTGTCAGCTGTGTTTTATTAACACAAGAATATTTTAACCTTTCAATCAGTCAAACTTGGAAAGAAAAATCTCAAAATCACACAGCAGAATTTCCCTCAGATATCAGAGTCATGGTGCTGAGGG